>NC_089529.1:15141293-15426293 GCF_963924715.1 Thunnus thynnus | reverse complement strand
ACTGACATCGCATGGCTGATATTCATGTGTACTTCACACAAAAAAAAATTTGACGGCCATGAAGTGGTCTGGGATTGATGTGATGAGCATATATCCGTTAGTGAATGTTTTCTTAATCTGAATCACCCAAATGAAAAAAAAAAAGTTAAATAAATATTTTAATTAGATGATATAGGCAGTTTCATCTGTGTTGATTCTGCTGAGGGAGAACCAAAGGACAGTGGAAAACAATTTAGCACATCATTTAATTCTTCCCTTAATCTACACTCTTATAATCACTCTGCAGGACCATTTCATAACATATCACATAAATGTTACACTCACATGATTCCTTATTGTCCAAAAGAGGAAATATGTTTGGCAAAGCTAATAATGGCCTGTGTGAGTGTGTGTGCTTGTCTCTGTGCAAACTTGAGTATTCTTGTGTGCTTTTGTGTTCCCTTTGTGTGTGTGTGTTTGTGTGTTTGTGAGAGAGAGAGCGAGAGAGGACTGAAGGATAGAGATAAGAGCTTTGGCCTCAGCTGGCTTTTTGTCACTAATCCCAGAAGGCGAAGAAGTGGCCGCCGATTCCATGTCATTCCCTGATATTCCAGCCTTTTCTGACTCCATGCCATCCTGGCGCTGCCCTTGTGAGAACACCAGTCTCTGCACTGCATGTTAATGAGGGGGAGGCATGCAGCAATGGGGAGTGGGGTGGGGTGGGTGGGTGGGGGGGGTACAACTGCATTTGGGGATTACTTTGGGCCAGAGTGAGCGTGCCTGTTTGCCAATCTCATCGTGCTAATCTCGTGCGAACAACTTTAAACTCTGAGATGACGGGAAAGTGTCAAGATATGAGCTGCAAATATGTGCAGTGCATTTTAGATGTACTGTCAGATATGCTTCATATCTCCAAGGTAATGTGAACTAATTTGCCAAGCACCCTACCGAGTGAAAGGCTCACAAAAGCAAATTTTAAGACTTTGATGAGTGCAGAAAAGCTGATGTTTGCACTTTTCTTCTCCTTATTGCAGGAGAGACCATCTTTGCATCCCTAATCTTGGAGAGACAGTTAAAATATAATATATTTTATCTCCAAGATGTTCCGCAGAATTATTTGTGATGTTCGGTTTCAAAGATTTTGAAAATCAGACATCGGCCAATAAATGTGCGCTTCACTCCAGCTTTTGGTCTCATGGCAGTGTCATGCCAATCAAGATGATCTCCACAGATCTGAGGGCACGGAGCCAAGAAAACAGACTGAGGCAGAGCAGTGACACACTCACACACACACACATACACACACAGGACAGAAGCCTGACAGGCCCGTACTTGTTTGGAATAACAATGAGATAGATGGCAACACGATATTGGCACTGTCTCAAAAATATCCCCACGAGTGGAGAAACAGGCAAAAACGACAGCACCCATATACAAGAACACATGTCTGAGCAAGACGCCCAAAAGTGGACTAAAATCTTTGGAAATCACTGTTCGACTAAAACCTTTACCACTAATAGTCTTGGCAATTTGCCCTATCCCTCTGAAGGGTATACTCTAAATTCATGAAAGAGGAGAAGAAAGGAAAAAATGTCCTCAAAGTCAGATTCATTTGAATATATGAATAATTTAGTGCACCAAAAGATTTTGGGGCCCTTAAATTGCAAATAAAAAAAAGCCCTTACTCTTCACACATTCATAATTCATACATTCCATGGTTCAGGCGTGGAGAGACGGGGAGAGATTTGATACACAAGTTAACCACAGAATGCATGGAGGATACAAGGACAAAGCTGCGAGGCTTTCAGTTTACAGTATGTCTTTACATTTCAGTCAGTGGATATTACTTCTCTCTCTCTTTCTCACTGTCTTCCCCTCTGATTCAATAGTTAATGAATAGAGAAGAAAAAAGGCAGCAACCTCCCAAAAAAGTAAACAATTAAACTTTCATCAAAGGTTTGTCACATCATTATGGTTAGAGCCACATGCTGTGATATTCTATAAAGTGTTGCCCTATAGCTATAAATTGGTTAAACAGTGTGTATGGGTGTCTGTGTGTGTGTGTGTGTGTGTGTGTGTGTGTTGTGGTGTTACGATTTAAGCAGCATAATTAGTCCACCATCGTACGAAACAAACAATAAGTGCTCCAGTCTTGACACAACCCCCCCACCCACCCAACCCCTCCCTCCATCTCAGAGCTCATTTTCTTTTCATGCCCCTGGCTCATTACAGTGATGGGCCTTTTAATGGAGTCGATTGGCACCAAATTTTTACATCATATTCCTTAATAAAAGGCCCTTTGATCCAAATGAGGGTCATTAAAGAAGACATTATTATATTACAAAAACTATGTGAAAAATGTGACCGTAATACGAGAGAAAATGAGAAAAATAGATATTAAATAATTTTGTAGTTCTTGTTTTCTGCACAGATGATTTCTCTGCTTCTGTTAGTTGTCTCATGTTGCTGTGAAAGCTTTGACATCAAAGTGCTGATTGCCAACTCTCTTTTAGAGCCAGCAGATGCTACTAATTGGCATTCAACCTGATATGAACCATCCATGTCGCAGTGTTTGTAATTGCAACAAACTTTAGAGTATTTTTCATGGGGTGTTTGCAGTATTTCGTCTAGACTACACACACACGCACCATACTACAGATTTATCAACCAATCAGTGTACAACAGACTCCTCATGGGAATCTGCCTGAGTTGCCAATAAAAGTTGCTATCAGCCAATTAAACTGTACACTGATGGTGTATGAAAGCTGTAAGCTCCTATGATGGTGCGTTTTCCCGAACAATTTACTAACCTGGCTGGTTATTACTCACTCTCGCTTTGAGTAGTCATCATGTCAGTGGAATTATGGATGATTAAGTGGAGGAGTGGAGACTGAAAAGAAAAAGCGATAACAGTGATATATCAGTGGATATCACAGTGACTCTCCTGGCATTTAAATCTGCCATAAAATATTGCACAACAGCACCAGTTGAGACACTCATTTGACTTAAATTTGGTGATGGGAAAATGTCTGTTCAACATGAGTGACCCTTCAGCAGATTATGTTACTTACTCCCATCTCTTCATCCTCCTAGTTAGTAGCCTGTTTCAGCTTTTCTGCAGTTTTTGAATTAACACCGAAAGGCCTATCTCTCCGTGCTCAGGGTGTGAGACAATCTCAGCTGTGATCCCTCCCATCAGGGGATAACACTGCTGGATGAGGGTGCTGCTGAGAGATGAGACGCCTCCATCCTCAGCTGGGAGGATTCTTCCTGGCTGGATGGAAGAGTATTTTAGAGGTGAAGCTTAAACCGCCAGCCCATCTGGCCCGGGCCTGTCACCGGCAATACATCATGCTAATGAAATGGCACCAGCCCAATGCTATCTGTCATAAGCGATCTGCATCTGCTTATGGGACTGAACGGAAATGAGAAAGAGATATAAAAAAGACTGAGAGACTGAGAGCAGGTGCCATGTTTGTGTTTGTGTGTGTCTGTGTATACTCAGACTGTGAGTATGAACACGTGTGTGTGTTCATGCCTCTCAGCACAGTGTGAACTGATATCGATTTTGTTTTGAGAGGAGAAAATAGCCACAGCAGGCAACCTTATCCCTTATCTCTACTGGACCAAATAGGTGAGGATATTTCATTGTTTCTGTGGTAGAACAAAGATCCAATGCATCTTATCTGTCAGAGAGAAAATTGCTCCTGTTCTTCACTGTAACTTGTATTTTTTCATCCTTCCTTTTTTGGGTATTTGTTTCTCCCCAGCCCCGGGAAAGTTTTTGGACATCTATCTCAGCTTTACAAATTATGAAATTTTACATTTTACATTTTTGAATGATTCAGGTGAATAAATACACAAGTTAGTGAAAATTTGCATCTGCAGCTGCGTTAGAAAAAGATTCAGTGGGACTGAGAAAAATGACTTCATTATCTTAATCTGTATTCATGAAATTAAAATCAAATTCAAATTTGCTTGATTGGCAATAACATTTACAAAATATTAGAACTGATATATATTAATTATATATAGTATATCAATGTATTTATGTATATAGTAGGGTGCAAAACTGTATATATACAGTATATCCTATTCATGTATTTGTGTGTGTGTGTGTGTGTGTCTAGGTCATTCACTGTCCCTCAGCATGGCATGCCAATACATATTGGGCAGCAAGATCTGCCCTGTCTCCTTCTCCTAGGAGTATTTTTTTAATTTTAAGAGGTTGTTAAGCTCTTTGAAATCTGACATTTTAGAGTTGAACTTGTTAAAGTAAATGTTCCTTTCCATTGTAGGAGGAAGTGAATCTCTGTCTCAGCCTCACCTGTCAAACAGTGACAACATATTCTGTTTTCTTTTGGTTGCCATGATTTTTTGTGTCGTCCTTTTTCGTTTGCCAGTTTGTGGTCATTGAGCTTGTACTTGGTGACGATCTGTCTCTGCTTTCTATCTCTGACAGTACAGAGATATTCTGCCAATTCATAATCTCTTTTTGAGGCCAGATAACATTCTAATCTACTTTGGCTTTTGGTTTCTTCTTTTCAATGTTTCAAATTGGTTTCTTTGCATTTTGTTAAATTTGGTTTACTCTGGTTGGTGTTTGGAAAGCAGCGTTGCTGTGAGACTGTTCAGAGTGTGTCTGAGAGGGGGCAGTGAGTCTCAGGACCAGCTGACATAGGGGACTCTTTTCCAGGCTCTGCTCTGCTGCATTTGCTGGTGTTTCTCTGTATACGTGTAAAATGTATCTGCAGAATTCAGCATGTAAAGATTCTATTGGATGTTTGTCCCGACAGGTAGAGCTATGATGACAGATTTTAATTGGAATTTGTAAGTTATACAATTTTCTCTTAATTACATTTAGGGCTCTTCCAGACTGTATCTCCTGTCGAGATAAAGGCATATGTAATCTTGAATGAAACTGATCTAAAATGAAACATTCTATTGAGTCATGACCTTGTAAATACCTAAACATAGTATAAGTGTAATGTTTTAATGTTCTGGGGGTAACTTATTTACTGCCTGATATACTCTATGGGTTTTTTTTTTTAAAGTACATAAGTACAAAAGCACATAGACAAGAATATCCTCTTTATATTTCCTTCCCTAAGATTAGTATGTGTTGTTTGACCAGGGAGATTTCCTCAGTGATGGATTTAAAAAACTCAGTCAACACATCTTGGCAAGAATTAAGATAAAACTAAAATAAAACTGGATAGATTAAGATAAAACACCAATAAAAAATGTGTACAAAAAGTGAAATAATCTTCCATCAAACACAGACATCAGGAAAGTATTAGGAGTGATGATTGGTTGAAAGTTCAAGAAGCAACATTTGTGACCAAAAGGTTGGAAATTGGAATCCTTAATCCCTGGTTGCTCCGCTGGAGCTGCTCAGCATCAGCAGCAGCAGCAGCAGCAGCATGACAAGACTGCAGTTAATGCTGCTGGATGTCTCCATGTTCACATGTCTGCCTCTTCAGTTTATCTCCTGTAGTTCTTGCTGTGACTAAGAAATAATGATAATAATTGTTATTATTATCATAATAATAAGTCTATGTATTCTATGCACTATGTATCTAAACTTGGTGCAGCCTGTAAAGATAAATATTAGTTTGACTACTTTGAGTCACTTTGGAATTTTAATCAGAGGAGCATTTCACTGCTTTGCACCATCTTGATCCCTGAGGAGTCTGACTGAGCAAAGGTTCTGTCTGGTAATTTGTAAAAATCCACATAACAGGTTTGCATATGCGTCAAATGGTCAGTTATAATTTCATTCAAACATTCCTGTTGGTATTTGTTTTTTGGTGGGGTTGTAGCCACATGATTAGACTCTACATCTATATGTTTACATAACTTGACAAGCTCTAGATAAATTGTGCATTTGACATAATAACATGTCTGCTTGAATTAGTCTGAAAAACTTCAGACTATTATCACTGAAGGGAAAGTCTGCCATCTAATGGACAATGTAGAACTTACAGGCAGTCAGCAGGTTACTCTTCACCAAGCTGGTGGCAGGATGAAGTGACTGATGGGGCTGGTAAAAAATGCCAGGGGGCAAATTTTTTCATAAAATAAAATTAACTGATTTCACCATGCAATAGCCTCAGAAAGTCTAAATAACAACAACATTCACAAATGTCACAATATTACGAGGTTGTATTTATAGTGAAAACTGATCTTGTTCTTGCCATAAAAGAAGGAAGTAAAGAAAATGGTGCCATTGATGATTTTCTTTTGGTTTTGAATAGAGGAAACATTCACTCTGCTGTGACCAGAAATCAGCAGATTTACAGCAGAAGCTTAAGCATAATCATTAAGTCTCCCACTTTGTAATTAATGAATTCACAGCAAAGAATTACTCAAGAACTGAGCCGCAATCATTGATTGTGATGAACTGTGTACATTGTGGTTCTATTGTAGAGCCAGAGAGAATGAAAGCTGGGAAAGGAGGTTTTTGGGTGTGGCGGTGGATGGTGAGTCTGTTTAGAAACACTGATGTGAGGAGAGTATTTGTCATCATGTGATGAAATGACATATAGACTGTTGGTAGGCAGAGGATGACTTGTTAGGCTTGAAGGACAGTGTCAAAACTGGAATAGGTGCTGACAGGATTGGCTAAGAGAAGAATGGCTGAGCACAAAGCAACAAAGCAACTGCTGTCATCATAAACAGGTGCAGTGTTTATGATGACAGCAGTGACAATACTGACTCTACTCTTGAGTCAACTGACAACGGTCTGTATGGCCAATAATCTGTGATCATTGGATTCTCAAGTACAGAGAGTAGAGGGGAAGAACTGTGTAATGGCATACAATTATGTACAAGAAAGACAAATTATACTGACACAAAAAGGGAAAATAAATAGATTTTAAAAAATAATTTAATATATTTTATATTTAGCCAGAGGTACATACTTCAAATACAATCCAGAAGAGGATTACCACCTTATGATAAATATTCATGCATTTAATGGTATTTCATTTAGTTTTTATAGTTGTATTTATTTATTTATGGCTTTTCATTGTTATGAATGAAGAATTTGCTAAGAATTATTTAAATATTTACTATGAATTGAAGTCTGGAGTTGTTCAGAGAGCAGTAGAGTAAGATATCAACATAAACTTATATGTTGACACTGAGTTTCTCTGACATGTAGCTTTTCATAATTTCTCAGTATGTGGACAGCTAATAAATATGTGCTCTGTGGAATCATTTTCTACATAATAACTTGCTTCTGACATCAGGATTATATTTGGGGAGGACTTCATTACAGCATCTGTCTTCAATACTTTTTTGCTTGAATGATGAGGAAAAATTGATAGTTGACTAGAGGCTTCTTTTTCAGCTATTATCTTACAACCCTGTCATTAAATCCCTTATCAAATATTGTTATTGTTCCTCCTTCCAATAAGTGCAAAAATACCACGTGTACTCGAGGTAGTCATGTTAAAAATGCTCAAAAAGAAGATTTATTCATTTAAAATTGGAGTCCAATGGAGCACTAGGAATCTGGGGATTCGTGACGCATTACGTCTTTAGCTGTCATCCATTACGTTCTGGCACGTGATTGGACAGAGAGCCGTTCGGTGGAAACAGCTGATTAGTTTACAAGGCAACCTGAAGAAAACTACCCAGCTAGACAAATATCCAAGAAGCTGCTTTGAGTCGCTTGAACGCAGCGAGAGGTCGCTGTTTGTCTACAAATAAGCAACAAAGTCGGTGATAATTCATCCGGTTAGGTGTTTTTTTGGAATGTACAATTTTCTCGATTCCACCTGCTAACGTGAGACAGTTAACTACGCTGATCCAGATTATGGTGAGTTTGCAAGTAGAAACACATTTGAAACCGACAGGAAACCACAGTTGGTCTGTGCACTGTGATACACTGAAGTGATGCTCTTATTTGTAGCCTTTTGTTTTTCTTCCTTGTTTATCTGAGTTTGTGTGTGCTTGTGATGGAGGGACTTCTTGTAACCATGGTGATGATGTTTCTCTCACTCTTCTCTGACTTAATGTAGACTTTAAGACTTTATTTGCACACTTAATAGTCACACTGTTGATCCTCACAACTATTTAAGTTGACAAATGTGTTTTGTTTCTTTGTGGTTTGGTTTGGTACCAGTGTCTGGGAAACCAACCAGTATAATTGATGTGGTAATGAGCCACATCAATTATATAAATTCAGTAGAAGCTAAAATGAGGCCTCAGCTTAGTTAGTCAAACAAAGTGGCTTTGTTTTTAGTATAAAACAGTCAAAAGTCCCTCTATGTTTTTGTTCCCTGTGGCTTACATTGGAATCACATTATAAATGAATCTCTTCAGGGCCAGTATGCAGAGGAGGAACAAAAGTTGTTTCACATATGGGCATGCGAATATTATTTTGAGACACACTTGAAAAAATTTACCTATCCTTGAAATTTATTCTTCAGAGCAAAGTCGTCTAATCTTGACCTGTATCAGAGGTTGCATACAGTATGTCTGTGAGATTTTATGACTGAATGTTGTTGTGTATGGTTATTTCATTTGAATTGTTTTAGGGGCATTGGGAGTTAAAACAGTTTTCCAGCACAAAAAAGATTATGGAAAAGTTTGAAAAAAATAAACATTTTGTTGCATCAGTTTTGTATTTGTGTGTTGTATCAAGTTTTTGTCCTGTTTACTATCATTTCAATCATCTTGCGACCCCTTGGATGGTCCAGACCCCCATATTGGAAACCAAAGGCCTACTTACACATACACATACACATACATATAAGTGACTGACAAGCATTGCAAATGCACCCTATTATAGTCCATCTTTCAGGTGCATATGTAATGATTTAGGTACCTCAATGTTATTTTTTCTGTTATTTTGCCTTTCGTTTATACCATGTTGGCCAGCTTTCTTCCCATTTACTTTATCTTACCTTCTCTCCTTGTTTAAAGATGAACGTCAGCACCAACGCCCATTGTGGCAGTCACACTAGCAAAGACAATATTCCACTTTCAAGCAAAGTAGATGCATCGCAGGTCCAGAGGGCCAAGCAGCGGACAGTGCTCGGCGTGTTGTCAGAAAATGAGCAGCGGGGTCGATCCCTCAGCCAGGTGGGTGAGAGAGGCACCACATTGATTTTGAGTGATTTTCAATTGAGTTGCACTTCACAGAACATTCACGTTTCAACTTAATGTGGCAATCATGTTGACTCATTTTTCTCTACAGGGAAGCCAATTTTCCAAACACAGTTCAGTCTCAGACAACTCTCAGCTCACCTTCCTCGGCTGTCCATCCAGCTCCTGCTACGACGTGTATGTCGAAGAGGCTTGTGAAGTTGTTCTCGCAGCTTCTGGTCAAGAAGTGGTTTCAGACAGCTATTATCTAGATAATGAGGCTGCTGCCTTGCAAAATGAAGATCTCAGATTCCTGCTGCAGCTGAGTTCAAGTGAGTTTGGCCTACACAAAAACATCTACCATGCAAGACTTTTACTTTTACTTATTCTTGTGCCTTATTATTCTTCACCCAACTGTTGTTTACACTTGTAGGTTCATGCCAGGATGCTTCTATGAGGTCTGAACCAGATGAATCCCTGATGTCAGAGGACATGCTGTGTGTGTCACAGTATGCAGAGGACATTTACCGGCACTTGAGGGAGAGTGAAGTGCGAAATTATCCAAACTATAACCACTAAATAATTTACTTTACTATTTCTGCCTGTGCCTATATTACTGTGTTTTGTCTGCATTAAATGAACTGTAGCTGTGACGTATTGTTGCTCAGGTTGCAAATACCTCATGATAACTGCTTTTGTTTCTAATGTCAGATGAAGTTCAAGTCAAGGCCAGGCTACTTAGAGAAACACCCAGAGATCACCAATGGCATGCGGGTCATCCTGGTGGACTGGCTGGTAGAGGTTGTCCAGGAATACAAGCTTCGCTCTGAAACCCTGCACCTCGCTGTCAACTACATGGACCGCTTTCTCTCCTGCACAGCATATGTGAAAAGGGGCAAGCTGCAGCTGGTTGGCACAGCTGCATTACTGATCGCTGCGTAAGCAAATGTGTCGAAAAAGACTTGATACTGTTCCTGTCCAATCCTGTCAGTGATTTGTCAAAAACATTTTGTGGTCATTCTAAGAATCTACCTCATGTAGTAGCATCAACTGGATGTTTTACGGCAACTTACAACCTGATCTGTCACCTTTTAGAAAATATGAGGAGATCTTCCCTCCTGAGCTGAATGAGTTTGTGTATATCACAGACAGTACCTACACTAAGAAGCAGTTAGTTCGGATGGAACATGTTTTCCTAAGGGTGCTGGCATTCAAGATGGCAGCACCCACCACAAACCACTTCCTTCGCCTTTTCATGTCCATCCACTCTGTCTGTGCCAATACAGAGAACCTTGCCCTGGTGAGTAAAATAGCTCATGGCCACTGCCTTTGAAAATACAGTTTTCCATGTCCTTTGATCATATTTTGATTTGGTGATGTGTTTTATTCTCCTTTTTCTAGTATGTAGCAGAGTTGAGCCTGCTGGAAATCAATCCTTTCCTACAATACAGCCCATCTATAGTTGCAGCTGGAGCTTTCTGTCTAGCCAACTATTCTGTAAACAAATCTCTCTGGGTAAGTTTGTCCAGATCCTTGTTCTGAGTGATAAAAGATCCTCTTATGACAATTTCATTTGAAAGAATTTGCCAAAATCAGACTTAACAAGCCCAATCTTTTCATATTGTAGCCTGAAGTCTTACATACCTTTACTGGTTATGCCCTGGCTGAAATTGCGCCCTGCCTGACTGACCTCCACAAGCTTTACATTAGTGCAGAAAGTCGCCCACAACAGGCCATCAGGGAAAAGTATAAGAGTTCAAAGTAAGGCATAGCTTATAGGTTTTTTTAAATGTGTTTTTTAAATATATATTGAGACAAGTTAACAGATGAACAGCTTTTATATCTTACATAAACTACAGGCCTTTTGGGTTCTTTCATGTGCTGTTTCTCCGGGTTGTAAATGCTTCCAGGACATAATTTTATATCCCTAAATGAGTGTCTTTTATCTCTCCATTTACAGATATTGCTGTGTTTCTTGGCTCACTCCACCTGCTGCTCTGCCACCCCTATGAATCACTGCTCCACCCTTCTTCTCACGCTTCTGCCAGAACATAATGAGATTTCTTTTTTTTTTTTTTTTTAAAAACAGCCATACTATCAGTACCGCATGTGCCACACCCCCCTGGACAATTTATGAACTTGAAATTTTCTTCTAATGGTATGAAAATACAATAAAATTATTTTTAAAAAAACATACTTAATGACTTATGAATTTTAATACTTGCAGGTGTTCCTGCAAAAGTTTTTTTTTAATGTGCAGTGTGTAGAATAGTGGCATCCTGCGGAACAGACTTGGCAGAAATGGAATATAATATTCCTAAGTATGTTTTAATTAGTGTATAATTACCTGAAAATAAGAGTCGTGTTTTTGTTCAATTACAATCTGCAACCTCACCACTAGATGCCACTAAATCCTACACACTGCTCCTTTAAAACTGGTAAGTCATCAGTTGTATTATACAGTATACTTATATTTTGTCCAGATGTTTCCTTTAAATAATGAATTGCAACATCCTCCATATCTTGTAAGGTCATTCAAAAACATGTTCAAGCATTTTTATGTGCTTTATTTTTCATGTCATAATTTCACTGATAATATCTCAAAAGAAATTTGTTTGACACAAGGAAAAGATCTCACCATAAAATCAAATTACTGGAGTTAAGAGGAAACATGTTTTCATTTATCTCAGATTACTGAGAGATAAATGACGTTTATAAAAATCAGCGCGTGTAGTTTGTGGGATTTATTTTGAAAGTGTTGGCCGGAAGCCAGTGTTGTCACTGGTTTTGTTGACGCTGTGTTTCGCTGCTGAGGTGCGTCACATTGAAGCAGAGTGAAGTGAAGACATTTATATGAGACAGCATTTTCACATTAATGAAAGTAGACAACTGTAGGAAACTGAAGTAAGGACACACTGAAACCAGTTTTTGTTGTTAGTTGTCTCCGCCCCGCCCCCCGGGAATATTAAGTTTTGGCTGTCAAGGTAAGGCAGTTTAACTTTTTCTTTCAATGGTCTGACATAATATTTGGAAAAGTAACCCGCATTTGTTGTTTGATACATTTGTTTCTGACATAAAGAATAAATATGTAAGCCATATTTTAAATATAAATCTGTGTAGAGAGGACTTGTTCATGCTCATACGCAGGTCCTGGTCTGGTTATTCAGGTTAAACTTGTTGCGCCCAACTTGTTTACAGCCGCCAACAACTGGACCGACATTACAGAGATTTTTCACACATTAACTCATCTTCTCTTCCGTCACTGTCTTATGTTACTGTTGAGAATTAATGCAGAAGTTATATTTTTTTTTAGTCTAGTTAGTTTAGTTAGGTTATAGCAATGGTTCTCAAATCGGGGTCCGAGGACCCCCAGGGGTCCTTGAGGGTGTTCCAGGGGGTCTGCAGCAAAAAGGGGAATAATTTATTTTCACTCTATTTCCATCCATAAATAACACAATGACAGAATGCATGACTTCTTTGAACATGGGTTTCATACACTTTCTGTAATAAAACATCTGAAATCACAAAAGGGGGGGGCGGGGGGGGGACCCTGGGACAAAATCTTATTAAATAGTGGTCAGTGGTCTAATTTGTGTCAGTTTAGGTGTCCTTAATGTGAAAAGGTTTGAGAGCCACTGGTTTATGGAATGCTACTAATTAAGTTTCCTTTTCCTTTTTCCTGTCCAACTACCCGAAGTGTTCATTTTCAAAACCATTAAGACTAAAAGCAAACAGGCCCCCCAGTAACTCAATATCTAATTACTGTGTTGTAAAAGCTTTGAAACAGCAGCTTTGTATCACTTTGGAGATAGCACAATTTCCTCTCTCCTTCTATTCTTTCCCTTCTAGTCTCTATCTGATCAACTCCTCAGTATGGCTGAGCCTGCTGAGCTGCTGCTCATCAAGGACCAGTATGAGTTAGCATTTCATTCTCTGAGCCGCGGGCTGGCTGCTGAGGAGGCTGGTAAAAGAGCAGAGGCCCTGGAGTATTACAGGAAGGGTCAACAGCACCTTACGCAAGGACTGGAAGTGCCCACTGGGGGGCAGAGGCAGCAGGGAACTAGTTGGGACACAGCCAGACAGCTTCAGCAGAGGATGAGGGACACTCTGAGGACTGTCAGCACCCACCTCTCTGACCTGGAGACCTCTGAGCTGACAACAGGAGGCCAGAGAGGCCAACTGCTGTTGAATCTCCCTCCTAATCTCTATCCAGACCTGGCGCCAAACAGTCAGCCACCCCATAGCGCCCTCCACCATCTCTACCCCACATTACCTGCTACCACCCAGGACACAAGGCCAACCTCAAATACAGCTTTCCCTGCCGCTGCACACACACAAATGCTCCCTGCAGCGGCTCCAGGATCTATAGCCATGGCTAACCCAGGGGACCAGCCTCCAGCCTACACACCACAGCCCACAGACGGCCATCGCAGCCTATCTTATGGTCTTGCTGGAGGTGGTTTCGGTTCAGCAGCAGCAACAGCAGGAGGAGATGGAAACGAGCTGCTTTTCATCCCCTCAGGGGTGCAGATGTTTTTTGTGGCACCAAATGGGCAGGTCAGCTCCCTGTCTTATCCAGGGTTCCTTCGCATCATTGCTTTTGATAGTCAGTGCAAGGATTCTGCTGCTGGAAGTCCCTCAGCCTTTCTACATGTAAGTATAGAGTATGTATAACAAGTGTGGGTATGTTAAGCGTGTGATCGTCGGGTGTGTGTCCTAGAGGTGAGTAGGTGTGAATGGCAAAGTGTTCTATTAACATGAACATAGACTTGAATGTGAATAGTTTTCAGTCTCCAGTGATCACAGTAGGCCAGATGAAACCACTTCACCACCATCAGACCAGTTTTATAACTAACTATGGGTCATTATGTTGCTGTATATTGAGTACTAGTCACAAACAAATGTTCTGCCCACAAATGATGATGTTATCCTGGTGATATATCCTTATATGGAATCATGTGAGTTTGACGACAAAATGCTCATCTTACGATAAAATATGTTAAAACTGAGTGATAAAAGTTGACTTGGATGTATCGTTTTTCTAATTTATTTTCTTGAAATGTATTTATTTGTGCTGAATTTTGAGACATCATTGCATTTAAGCTACAGAGAATTGTTTGGCGAGATGCTAAAACACTATTTATTTTTTTTCTAACAGTGTTTAAAATATATTTGAGTGATGTGAAACTTGCTATGTTTGAGGCTTAAATTGATGACATTAAGCTGTTTCGATGCAAATCTGTTATATTTATGTTTGAGCAATATTACTCTAAACTATGCCAATATTCAAGGAAATGGAAAAAATGGTGGTTAATACCTATCTAAAAAACAATTATAGTTTTTTGAAAAAAAAAAAAAAAAGTTGTATGACTTTTATGGCACACACTCACATCCAAAAGCATGACATTACATCTCTGACCCTGGGTGTGACCTTTTCATTGAGAGCCTTTTGACAAGCTGGTGACAATTTTTGTATTCAGTCAATATAAAACTTACAAACAACAATATTGTATTTTAGCGCCTCTACAAAGCGCGTATTATTCCGTGCTGTATACTGGAGTTCAACCCATGACTGTTCCCACCCGTCCAGGCTGGTTGGCTGCTCTCCTGTATTCTGGCCTGCTTTGTTTCCCAGCAAGACAATGGTCCCATTAACAGATGACTTTGCGCTTCTGTTGTGCTGCTGGTCAGTGTCCTGCACCCTCATAGGGGTCATTCGGTCAGGCGGCATACCAGGGCACGATGCAGCGGCAAATCTGTATCTGTATTATGTCTGTGTGGATGACTGACATAAGTCCTGATGGGGCTAAAATCCCATAATGTGTCTGACTGGAAAAACATTGGGTCAAAAGGAACAAGGGACACTGTCTTTGCTGAGGAATGACAATGAATTTTTGTGCCTTAAAAGAGAAATACACAAGAAACCACAACTTACATAAGAAATGAATTGTAAGTTAATTGTACATGGGATGATTTTCAGTTCCCATTTTATGAATTGCTGTTTGGAGAAACAAAGACGGACTCAACAGAGGCCATCATGTCCTACTTTTCTAATTTCAAAGATCTGAGGTGTTTGCCATTAGTTTGAATTTGAACCAATTACAGCCATGATCAATTTAATTAGGTAACAATGACCTCTCACTTCACCATTCCCCACTTTCTTGCCTGCTTGCCGTCGAGGGATATACATGAAGGCACATATCAAGGATTATTTTTTGTGTCTGTGTGCTTTCAAGGTGTGTGACTGGCTGTACCCGCTGACAACAGACACTCCAGTGCTGTTGGCTAACTCTGGGATCTTCATGTTCCCTGACACCTTGGCAGAGACACCAGGGTCCTACGTGGGCATTGTGTTGTCCTCCGAACTGCCTGCTGCTCACCGTGAGACATTTAAGGACCTCATATTGCAGCTGGCTGAACTCAGGATCCAGGTCAGTCTTAACTGTCAGTATGGAAAAAATGTAAGAATGAACGTATGCATGTGCTTTAGAACAATATGTTTGGGGCATTTTTCTGTGTTTGGAGAAAAAAGGAAGTCATGGGTTGTTGGTTGAAATTTAATAATATTTGATGATTTTCCTGACTGCTCCACATAGCCTTCCATTTGCTTCGTAACCTTCTTTTTCTGTCTTAAAAATATCCATGCTGCTGTTTTGGTGACTCCGAAAGCTCATGTTGTGATGTGATAAAGCTGTTAAACTAGATGCAGTGGTGTATTTCGACACACAGTGCTTGTCACACACTTCTGGAGGAACAAAACAGTTTTTATATTGTGGGTAAAAACATTCTGAACCAGCTGAGCGACATACAGGAATGTTATCTGTTTGAGTGTATATAGGTTTTAAAAGCACCTACTGTGTGTCCTCTCATAATAACTGTGTTACATATGATTTCTCTGACAGGGTTCAGAGGGGGCAGGGTCAGAGGTCATCAACCTGAGTGAGAAAGTCGCCCTTGGTCTCCCGAAGGAGCAAACAGGACTGACAGTGGCAACAGAGGAGAAAGAAAAACTACCACTTCCAGGATGGAGTGAGAAGATGGCCCAAGGAATCTTGTCAGGTATGTTTGTGAGTGTGACTTATTGTTGTACACAGACTATGTATACAGTAAATGTTCTTCTTCCTACAAAAAGGACCACTAGAGAGTGCTGTTTATCAAGTATCAGGATTCAGTGCTGCAGGGAAAATGTTCAACCACCTCTTCATTTTCCTGGAATTGATATTTCATCTCTCTTTAGGCGCTACACGGTTGAGTCAGGGGTTTGCAAAAGGAGCAGAGGTCACTGGTAGAGCCATCCATAAAGGAGCATCCAAGATGCGGGACCACATCTCGCCTGAGGAAACCCCTGCGGAGGTCAGCCCCCGTGTCACCAAAGGTCTGCAGGTGGCTAAACAGGCCAGCGGTGGTGCCATGCGAGTCAGCCAGTTCTTGGGTAAGGACTGAAACCAATATGGGAAGGATTAGAAATAAGCCAAAAGAGGATGTAATTATTCATACAAACCCTTGATTTTCTTTCATGTAACTGCATGCCATTATTTTCCTGTACTGTATATTAATATGGTCATGTACCTATATGTATGCTTCAACTGTATAATTGTGTATATGTTTACAGTCAATGGTGTGAGCATGGTGGCAGGACATGTGGCAGAGAAGCTGGGACCCCATGTGAAGAAACATGGCGCTAAGCTGATCCCGGAGTCTATGAAGACGAGCAAAGACGGCCACGCTTCAAACCTGGATGGAGCCAAGTTTGTGGCAGCCAGCAGTGTACAAGGTATGTACCAGTATAATGGAAACTTCAGGATCAAACTTAAAGTTATATTATTACACATATCTTTGTACATTGTCTTGCTGTTCTCATATTTTTGCTATCTCTATCTGAAGGTGGATTTATAGTTGGTGCAAAGGGTTACCACTGCAAATATCTGTGGCATAGGTTTTGATTTATAGTTGTTGTAGTACTGAAAAGGAAAAGACTACTGTGAGTCTTTAACTCCTTTATAACTCATCTTAAAAACACAAGCAGCCCATGTTGACCAATCACAGTTCTTGTGATCCCCATGTGGTAGTATATCCGTTGCCACCAACCTCTGAGCCTACACAAATTGCTGCAATGCAGAAGTATAGATCCAACTTAACACAAAATGTCAAAAATATTTTTGAAATGTGTGATTAAAGATGGTGATCCAAGTGTTTTTAAAGTACTAAAAAAATATTTTTTCATTCACATCCAAACCAGGTTTCTCTACTGTTTGGTCTAGTCTGGAGACCGGAGCAAAACTTATTGGCAAAAGTGTCGCAGCAGAGACTGTCACAACTGTGAAGTACAAGTAAGTTCAGACATTTCCCATTTCTGTTTTTATTTAGTTTACAGAAATTTTCTGATCGTTAATGTCATTGCCATATCTTGATCCCAACCATTTCCTGAATCTGTTTGATCACTTTAAACCACAGTAGAACGCTGGATTCAGAAACTAGCCTGACTCTTCCCTAAATGTTGCCTTCTTCTTGGTGCGCTGGGGAGCTGATCTGTTTTCACACCTATGTCTTTTCAGATTTAAGGGCTTAGAGAATCTATTAAACATGTCCACCAACATATGACTGCATGGGGAGAAAAGGCAAAGACCTGTGAACTAACAACTGACCCTGTTCAACCCTTTCATGTTCACTCTTTTTACTAACTCTAATTAAATCAGAAAATAACCCTAAATAAGATTTATTCCAAATCTAATGCAACTGCTAGCACATAATTATCTTTAAAACATTTTGTTTCATCATACTGACTTTTGGTGATTAATTTATAACTGGACAAATAAAATATTTTGGGTTGTTTTTTGACTTGGTGTAGTTTAAACCTCTGTTGTATGTCTTTCTTGATCTGTCCATGTCGACTGCAGCTAGATGTAAATGCTTGCTTGTGGTGGGTGGTAGTGGTCTTGCTGTTGATGCTGATCTGTATCCCTTTTTCCTGGTTTGTTACTAATAAAAATGCCACAAAGTGAAATATGACTATGAAATGTGTTTTCTTGACCTCTGGTGTGTTAACAACAGTATCAATATCACATATTTGCTCCAGCATGTCACTTCTGTACACATCTTCATTTATTTTCTCACACCAATTCCTCCCTAACTCCACCATATTATTCATGGTAAAGGCATGGTGGTGATGCAGGCCAAGCCACAGACATTGCTCTCCAGTCAGTGGCCAATGTTGGTTTGACTGCATACAACATTGACAATCTGCGCTTCAGAGCCATCCTGAAGACTACAGGCAAGGAAGCAGCCAAGGTTATGTTGAAGAGTGGAAAACCAGCAGAAACGCAGGGGGAGGAGACATCCATGGAGGAGACACAGAAACAAGAAGATGAAACAGAGACTGAGAGGATGAATGTGCAGAAGAAAGAGGAGGAAGAGAAGCAAAAATAAGTTTCCACAGTACATTAAGCTAATTTTGTCTGTTAAATTGATGGCTCACCTCTTTATTTCTTTCCTTTTGAAAGGAAATATAGGCCACTCATTCCTGAAGTAGATTTTTTGTTGTATTAATTGTTGATGTAATGGGAGTTGTTGATTACTGGGAGTAGCCCAAGTCAAAGTGTAACTTCACAAGTCTCTCTAGGTTGGCATTGTTTTGTCTTTTTGTACATGATTGTATACACTTTCACATATAACTTTATTTTTATGCTAGCATTATATATTTATAGCCTCTATATTAACATATAATTTGTTTTCTTTGACCAAACATTCCAGTAAACAACAGAGTTGACAATTGCCTGATATAATGTTGAGATCTATATGAAAGTGGCCATAAGAAAAATACAAAAAAAAGAAAGGTCTTAGAGAGGGAACAAGGTCTTAGAGAGGGAACAAAAAACATATTATAGGCCTTTGCAAATGCTCTTACACACGCACACAATGAGAAGAACTTGGTACGGAGGACGCTAACTTTTAGAACTAATTTAAGGACCAGTGTGTAAGATTTAGTGGCATCTAGTGGAACGGACTTGGCACAAATGGAATATAATATTCATAAGTATGTTTTAATTAGTGCATAATCACCTGGAAATAAGAATCATTGTGTTTTTGTAACCTTAGAATGAGCCCTTTATATCTGAGAGCAGGTCCCCTTCCACGGAGGCCGCCATGTTGCACCACCATGTTTCTACAGTAGCCCAGAATGGAAAAATCAAACACTGGCTCTAGTTTTTTCACGGGTTTCGCGGTTCTTCTACACACATGGAAGGGGATGGCAAGGTGTGTGTCTATGTGTGTGTGTGTGTGAGGGGGGTATTCAGTTGGTTGCAATCTGCAACCTTACTGCTAGATGCCGCTAAATCTTACACACTGGTCCTTTAAGCACGAAATTAGCGTAATAAAATGGCTACTTGCAACAAAGTTACTACATGTGAAGATGGTCTAATTTACGGATGTTCCTGCGCTCTACTTGCAAATCGAGGAGGCCATTTTTTTTTCCCTAGGATGGCGAAGTCAAGGGCCGCCCTACTCTGTCTCTGATTGGCTAGCACTCGTTGCCTTCGTTGGTTGGGTTGGTTAGGTTTAGGCATGAGGAGTGAGATTGGTTAGGGTAAGGGTAAAAACATCCGGGTAAGCCAATTAGAGGCAGAGAAGGGCTGGTTATGACTTCGCCATCCTAGGAAAAAATATCGCCTCGAGGAGGAGGTTTTATTTTCAAACCTCCCGCTTATCTGCGCCATCATTTCCGACGCCTCTTGAACAAGCAGGAAGCAGCGGTCTCCATGGATACGCTGAGGCACAAACTTTTCTCCAGTTGATGCTAGTTGTTCAGGAACATGACAGCAGACAGCGACTACAGCAAATACGATTTGGCACGACTGCAGGCCGAACTTGAGCAAGAAAGGGAACTTAAGTAAGTATTGTAGAAGTGACTTTACACTTTGAAAGTTAAATGTTATTTTCCACAGCAAACGTAGCATTGTTTGGCTCTTGATTCTAGAGAAATGCTGGAGGAGTCTGTGTCTGATCTGCGGAGCACCATGTGTGAACTGCAAGAAAGGCTGCACAGTGTTGATGGGGAAGGTGAGTCAAAGTCTTATTTGACACAGATGTTGAGTGATTTCAGAATATATCTATCTGTCACGTGGCAACATGTTACCCAGTACAGGTTGTATCCACTGGTTTCTATCAGCCCAGTCACTATATATATATATATACATTTGATGTTCTGTCTGTAATATCTTCTCCTGCTCCAAATTTGACAAATAGTCTGACATCGTCCTCCTGTTTTATTATGATGCACCAGGAAATGAGTGGAAGACAAGATTTGAGACCCAGAGAGAGCTGAACGGACAGTTAGAAAGACAGATCTCACTCATTCATGAGAGACTGGAGGACCTACGAGGAAACCCCATGGGTAGGTTTACAGACTTTTGCCAGATTTTAAGTACATTCGCTGGGTTTTATTTGAAGCTAAATACCTACATGCACAGCTAAGGACTGATGCTTGGCCTCCCTGGCTGGAGGTTGTTCCATGTAAAAGGCAAATATGATAGAAAGTGTTTAGAACAGGCTGCTGCTTTCCTAAAGAACTATGTATATTATGTGAGTCATATAAAAGTATATAAATACCTAAGCTGTACAGTCAAATGTAGCATGGTCCAACAGGCCATTTAGTTTGAAAGAAACTGTATAAATTATTCTGTTTTTGGCACATACTTCCTGTAGACAAGTAGGGGATGTTGGAGCTATTCAAAGCAAGCTCACTTTTCAACTGTATTAGCACATAATAACAACATAACTTAAAAAAAATAACATGACAAAATGTACAACGTGATATATTCACCCATCTCAAGCTAGCACACACATAACACTCTCACGCACTGACTCTTCTTCACTATTGTTCTTCACAGATCGATTGGCCTCTATCCGATCATATGACGACATGCCAGTAGTGAGTGCAAACATGTTCGTTTTCTATTGAGGTTTTTTCTCAATATTTTTTGTTGTACTAGTGTTATCTAGTGAGTTTTTTTTTTTTGCAAGTGCAGATTAAGGGAGAGCTAAAAGCATATTCAAGATACATACATACCAGCAGAGAGAGCCAGAGACACAGAATTAGTAGCTGGAGGAGACGGCGGGCAGGGCAGAGGATTGTGATGCCAGCTGCTCTCCATCCTCCCGTTGATACAGGCTAAATAAACCAGAGTTTAATCACAGCACTGTAATCATGGGATTACAAACCATGGGAGAATAATGCACTCTAATTACAATGCTTTAACACTCCTACACACGCTGAAATGTTGCATCGTACAGTCTAAATATGTGTGTGTTCATGTGCCTTAAGGCAGAACTAACAGATGCTCATTAGTGTATCCGAGGAGTGACTTTGATCTGCGAGATTTTGGACTGAAGATCTTTAGACAATTTGCGAATGTGACGCTGAGATAGCCTGAGTGTGTGAGAAGGATATAGATTATTTTTAATTAGTGCAGTGACAAAACAAGAGCATGCCGCAGTGTTTACATCTCCAAAGAAAGACCTGAACATTTCTCTAATGACGCAGTGATCCATTAGCGCCGGACTAATTCCTCAAAATGTAACGCCACACATGGAAACATGCTGCCTAAAGCTGGCTACATGTCTTATTTTGGGAAGGATAAAACTGTTCCAAACCCAGATACAGTATATACTAAGTCTCAAAACTCATCTCTTTATTAGAAATCTCATGTCTCATCTCAGCTGCTATGTGTTTATGTGGAAACGGAATAATTTATGAATCTTATCCATGTTCCAGCATGAACTGTTGTGGAAACGTTTGATCATGGCTAATAGCAGAGTGCAATCTGAGTACACATTGATTTGTAATTAGACATCAGCAGTGCAACATCTTTATACTCTGTGGACTTTTTGTTATATAATGAGCTGATTAATGGAAACTCTTTTCTGCAGGATACACTGAGACAGCGTCTGAAGCTCCTTACTGATGAGAAGTCTGACCTCCAGAGTCAGCTGATGGACTGTCATCGAAGGATCGAACAAGAAGGAAAGGTGTGGATCTCAGCCGTTCCTGCTGATATAACACACAGTTAGAGGGGATTTTGTTGACACGATGTCTGCTGGTCTAGTTTTATTATTTCTCAGACAAGCAGCTTTACATATTTTCCAGTTTGTAAATATTCCAGTTACAAATTACCACCATTAACAAAGGATTGAAAAAGATTTGGCTGATGATTTTGTCTCACAGTCTTTTATTTTTTACACGCAAAATCAAACTCTAACCTTTGTCCCTACTGCTGCGACTGGGCCAGTGCGCTGTTAGTTTAGCAACTTGGTTCTTTGTTTATTGTTCTGCTCAGCCAACAGAGAGATATTAGTTGAAAAAAGGTTTAACAGGCAGCATGTGCAGCCAGTAATCCTTGTTATAATCTGTTGCTCATTACCACTGAAGACCAGCTGAAATACACTAATACACACGCAGCAAACACACAACAAGCACTACACTCATGAGTGGACAGATTATTACAGACAGACAGAATGTAGTGTAGTCCATGAATGGAAAAATGTAACAACATAGTCCTATGTTTCTTTCAAATATCAGGCATTTCATAAAACCAATGATGAGAGACGGGCATATCTTTCAGAAATTGCTAAGGTAAGCATTCACTTTCATCATCCATGTCGACACTAGTTCTCATAAATACTGGGAAGTTAAATAAGTGTGCTCTCCATCTCTTCTCTTTCAGGCATAGTTATGATTTCTCATTCATCATCTAGTGCTGTTCTCTCTTGTTATATAAGAGGTTAACTTGACCAAAAAGTGTGTCAAGGACTTTCTGGCTTATGCTGCAGCAACTCTGGTTCCTGCAGGGCTCAAACAAACGCAATCTCATGGAAACTCAGCTACATTTCTCTCTTGAAACATTGCTGCAACAAATCTCTACATTTGAAGTAGCTCTCTCCAGCTTGGGACTGATTTATGCCTGCTGTGAACACACAAACACACATACATGTGCATTCAGCTAAACACAATGTTTATGTGTCTGGAGTACACTTACTGTAATTACTCATGCATTATCACTGCCACAGCTGTCCTCAACCCTCGATGCCCAAAGAAGACAGTACTCCACTCAGCCACAGAGGGGGATAGAGAGCAAACAGAGGTCAGTGTGACACAGCACCTACAGGTGATGGACACAGAAATATGAACAACTGTGCAATAAATGCAGTCAGTGCAACACAACAAACTATGTCCTCAAAAATGACCTTAAAGGTGTATTAACATCTCAAAAACAGAACATTTTAAGCTGCATAGGTAGTGTTTCATTGTGTTTGAATGCCTTATATTGGTACCAGATTAAATTTATTTTCATTTTTTTATTAGATTTATTTAAAAGGAGCCATGTACAATATGATATGCAACATATAGTAAAGGCTTCAATCTAATGTGTTTGTGAGGCAGAGACACAGTGAGCGGAGAGATAATGTTCATGTGCTGTCTATTGGCAGATCACAATAAAACATATACACACTAATGATACACTTGACTAAAACCATACAGGACAGATAATACTAAGCTGTGTAAACTGTTATATCCCTTCCGTCCCTTACAAATGCAACATGAAGCTGATATTAACCAAGTTAAAAACCAGAAAAAGTGCATATAGTGCAAACATCCTGTAGAAAGCAGAGGGTTTTTTTATTGCTTTGAACCAAATTTTAATTTGGCTTTAAATTGAATGTTAGAACTGCAACACTGTTGACTCCCCAAATGCAGTGAAACAAAAGGGAACAGTTCTTATGGAAGATATTTTAGGGTGCCCTCTCAATGAAGGGAGACAAAGTCACAAAACAGAAGAGAAACCGTAATAGTTTGATTTTAATTTTATGCACAAAACAGACTAAAATCAGTTTATACTGTAGCCCCCCCCCCAGACTTTTTTAAACTACATTCACCATGTGACATAATTTATTTGTTTTGCGATCAGACTTAATTTTCATGCACAAGCTCTTGATTTGTAGTTAATAAAGTAATGGTGACACCGGGTGACATCCGCTGGTGGTGGATAAATTAACACCAAACTAATAAATGAATAAATTCTGAGATGTATCTTCCAAGACTATTATTGCTACAACATTTGAACTGAGAAATGATTCAGTGGTATTTCAGCTCTCAAGCTTTTGTTAAGCACTTTAATAGAAAACTTATTTTCTGCATGTTTCTGCTAAACTAATAATACTTTTTCATTACTCATATGATCATCATTCATCATCATTCACATATGATCATCATTCCCTGTTATCTCTGGCATAGAGGGAAGCAGACCAGCAGGAAGTCGGAGGCTGATACTAAGAAAGGAAAAGAGAGAGAAGAAGATGGAGTACGTGTGAAAGGAGGAGGTGGTGGTGGTGGTGGTGAAGGAACAACAGCGGAGAGAAGAGAAGAGAAGAAAGCCCAACAAGGAAGCAGGTTGCCCACCCTAAAGCACTACCTGAAACACAACCCCTAACTCAGCCTGGTGTTTTAGCCCCCTTTTTTTTTTATAAAGTGGTAATGTTCCTCTCTTCTGGGTATGCTGGAATGATTGAAAATTGACATATATTTATATTTTCAGCACAAGAACACAGTATGTCCTTCAGCTTTTTATTGTTCACATTCCTCAAAGCTTGGTTGTGAGGCAACAGTGCAGTTCCTTTGTAGCGTTTCTGTGCCACAGTCAGTGTTGTAATCCAGTGTTTATTTTACAACTGATGGCAAATACAGTGTTACACTAATCTCATGTTATAAAATGTTACATTTATAATGAAATCTGGCATTATTGTTTTCTTACATGTTTCAACAAAAAAACGTAGCTATAAGGAGAGAAGTTTAAGAGGGAGGAATATAACAGGCTTTCAGTGCAGTGAGGTCATCACCTAATGTTTCAGTGCCTGCTGAGTCTGACATTTCTAGTGTCACTGCGATTTTTTTTTGAAGCGCCTCCTACGGCTCGCATTTACGTAAATCCACCACTTTCTCCGTATGTGGTTCATCTACATGAGCAACCAATCACCCCCATCCCACCCACTGACCGCCTTTAGAAATGTGGGTGTAAGAAATCTGTATCCACATGACACGCAGTAGTGAATATGAAAGTTGCCAGAAGCTATTTCATTCGTGATTGTGAAGAAGTGTGGAGGATGGGTTCAGTTCTTGTCAGCCTCACAATACTGAATTGAAACATTATCCCATAACAAAGGATGTGGTGTTGAAGGCAAGAACAGCATGAATTCTTAATTCTGTCTTGTCTCTTTGGCTTTATCTTGTGAATTTCCTTGTTCACTGCTCGGTCTGTAAGTGCAGTGACATCATATTAATTCATGCTTGTGATGGCTTGTGACCCAAACTTTGGTTTTGGGGCGAAGAGCAATTCATAAAGATGAATAATGCATGACTTTGTGTCCAAGCCTGGCATGGTAACGTGTTGTAGTGACAAGGGAGCTGGCTTTTAAGTCGTACACCCTGGTGTCAACAAGCATCAGGCCTTCTGATCTGTCCTTAAGCATAACACTGAGGGCCAATCATCTTCACCTTGCTGTGAAGACAATGTCCTTACCATTGACTGTATATAAAGATGTATATACAATCAATGGTCCTTACATGAATGAATAAAAACATTTAATTTTTTCTTACAAATCTGGGTTTGAAACAACCTGATAGCAGTTAACGAAAATGTCCATGCAAACATTTAATTGAGCTGTGATATTGTACTACCACTCCAAAGAGTATCACCTGATGACATCATTAATTCAGGTCATAATGGTCTAATTTCCAGCTGAGGGTGACATGTTGCTGGTATTGACTTTACTGTCTAAAATCATTGGTACAGCAGCACAGTGAATTCTGATTTAGGTGCATTTTCCCTTTACAGGTCCTCTCATATTTCTGATATGGCTGGCTGACTTGGTGTACGGTCCTAAATGTGCTGTAGTGACAGGTTGTTTGTCTCAGATTAATGACTTAATTTAAGGATAGCCAGTCTACGTTGCCTTATGAAAGAGTGAGCACATTCACAGTGCACCACACTCTCTGCCTCTCTCTCCATCTCCTCTCTTTTTTTTCTCTCTGTTTTTGTGCGCAAACTCATTTTAGTGCAGTTCACTGCATCCTGCCCATGAATCACAGCCACTGAGTAACCACCTAGACAACTTCTGGTGACAGGTGAAACACACTGACAAATCACTACAGTATCTATCAAAACACCATGAATCACACTTCTGCTGCAAACAATGTAGTGTACGTCCAAGCGCATATCTGTCCGTGCTTGTATAAGAGACACATTTGCAAGTGCGCATGCGAATATTCACATGCATACACGTGAGCTAAATATGCATATGCATTCATGTGAGTCAGCTTCTGCCTTAACACCTACAAGATTTGAGAAAATCAAGGACTTTCATGGCCATCACTATGTTCACACACCATACTATGTTGTGTGAAATTATAAACGAATGATTTTAGCATAAAGAGGATGAATGGAAAGAGTCTCTCTGTAGGATCTGTCAACAGTATGAGTAGGTGGGTCTTTAAATTTCTCCTCTGGGCTGTGAAATTAAGTTGAATGTAATTTTCAGAATGATTCCTGATGGGATTCACCACAATACAGAGCATAAGACCATCTTACCACATCTGTATGAGCCTCAACTTTGTGTGTTTATTATCATTCACTCCGCAGAAATACCACCGATGCACTCAGTTACGCTCCTGTTTGTGTGCTTAGTGTCTCTGTAAGAACTATTAAAGTTAGAGTCAAAAAAATGGCAGTCATAGATCAAGGTCAAGGAAATCTTTTTTTTATCCCCAGGGGGCAATTTGTTGTACAGCCAGCAGTACCACACAACCATCAGACAAAACAATAAATACAACAAAACATGTTGGGTATTAAAAGGCCAATGGCAGCCGGAACAAAAGAATGCATAAGCCTATTGGTCCTGCATGTCGGCAGACTGTATCTGCGGCCAGATGGGAGCAACTTAAACTCCCTTGATAGGGGATAAGTAACTGAGAGTCATGGCATAAAGAAGTAATCCCTGTCCTTTTTTATGAGAGACGGTTTACTGTTTGTCCAATACACATGGAATTTACTCTGTATATTGTAATTTAAATGTAAAATTTACTGCCAAAATTCTCCATCTCACTATATACAAGTCAGTTGAATTACAGGAAATTGCCTTGTCATGCAAAGAAGATCTCTATGAAGCCTTGTGCACATTTTATTACTTATATGGATGCAAATATATGTGGACATTGACAAATAACAGATCTGACTTGCAAATTGTTAGGCCTAAAAAAAGGAAATGAGACCATGACCCTGCTTTTTAAATCTTTGTCCTGCCTTGTCCTCCATCTTTCTTGCGCTGGTCCAAAGACACTCACCCCCACATCTGCCCTGTTTCCCTAGAATTTATTTAGACAGGAACACGTTGTGAGCCCACAGTTTGTGACGCACACTGGGTACTTATGTGTGTCCTCCCAAAATAGAAATGTCTGTACGGGGGGAAAAAAATGTCTTCCTGTAATTCACATATTCTGATGTGCATATTTACGCATGCAGGTCTCCTCACGGAAGCACTTAACACCATAAAAGATGCAATCACATACTGTATTTGACTGTTAAAATGTCTTGTATAGTCATGTAAGTTCTGGATAAGATAAACTGGATGGATGGTATGTGGCCTTTTAAAACAAGCATTAAACATTTTACACATTCAACACCTAAAACACTGTAGATACAATGATAGAATGGCAGTTTTGTAAGAGACTGGGGCTGCAACTTTCATCAGCACTGGCACAGATAAGTGCTGGGTAACACACACACACACACACACACATATGGTTCACCAGGGAGTGGATGATGGAGCGGAATTGGGTGGTCTCTGGAGGCCAGGATGTGGGTCAGTCTTTATCGCTTCCATTGCTCGGAGAGTCCATTTCCTGCCATCGCATACAACTTCAGAGCTTAAAGGAAGAAACAAGGTTTTGAAAAAGAGCAGAAGAAGCATAGTTCTCTTCCTTTATGCCGCTTTATGGAGTCCTGTGTAACTCAACGTATTATGTTATATGTCTAAATAATTTACTCATATAATCCCAACTGAGTCTTCATACAAGATATAAAAAAATGTGATTTGGTAAAAAAAAAGAAAAAAAAGAAAAAAATAAGCCTAGCATACAGCATTTTGATCACTGTGAGCTGCACTGCAATTTGAATGCAAAAGTGTAGGTTTCAGTTTCCATGAGCCCCCCTAGTGTATACAATAGAGTAAGTGTATATTACATAACATGCAAATATTCTTGTGGGTTAAACATAACTCTGCACTGTGGTTAATATTAACCGTATGTGTAGCCTGTATGAGAATGAAATAAGTATATATCCCAGATCAGTTAGGTATGATTGATGAGTCTGGTAACCACTATGACCAGTGAATATTCCAGAAATGTATTTTTTGTCATTATAGGATTAAAACAAATCAAAGAAAAAAAAAAGTAATTTTTCTTCCTTTTGATTAAACAGCAAGTGATGTTGCTTTGAAAGAAAGGCTGTGAAATGGTCACAAAAGTGGGGTGGGGGGCCAGGATCGACCCCCCTTCTAGTTGACGGGTGTCCTCGGGGCTGGGGGTGCAGGACCAGAAGCATCCCCAGCACGGGTGGGAAGCGTGGGTCTGCATCCTAATGAGGGGTGGGGGGCGCTGAATGAAAATCACGACAGAGTGACGTGGAGGAGGAGAGAGGAGGTGGGTGAAAAGAGAGAATGGGAGGGGAAGCAGCTGCTACCCAGTTCATTTCCAGTCCAGCCTCTGCTTCTTGCTCATGCACACACACACATACACACACACACACACACGAAAACAGCCAACACACACTGGTGTCGGTGGTGGAGCACAACAACCGGACAACAAAGGGGCGCACAGGACAGCATCACACGTTACCAGCATCCAAGGTTCAGCGACAAGCTCACTGAACTCCATTTTCACATCTATTGGGAAATAAAGAATCAGTCATACTGGAGGTGACCGTCACAGAAGCGTTAATTGCTCACGTAGGTAAGCCTGTCAATGTGCTCCTCTTCATCAGCACAAGTCTCTCATTCGCTCCATTGTCTTAAAACACTTCTCGGTGGTACGATTCACGCCTCTTCATCTCAAGACTAGAAACATCTGTCACATTTTTAATAATTGTTTTAAGTGATCGTTATTTTAGGTCGGGTTTTTTTTCGTGTTGGGCAACTCCTCATGAAGACTTGCTCGTGCGGGTGCACGCGGAGCTTCTGAATATTTATAAAGAGGGAAATAAATTATCGATTCGTGACTGTCGCTCTCTCTCCATCCATCTGCGCTTCTGAACAAGTCAGCCGCACTCTGACAGACAGTGTGGGTCGTCATGAAGCATGCTGTCCGCTGCTCGGCTTAAGAGCACTTAATCTGTCATTAGGGGGTTATTTTGAGACCGTGCACTAGCGACGGACATCGACTGGCTACCTTGTATCAGACGTCCAAACCTCTCCTCGGTTCTTCCTTTCGAGAGGTGTCTGCAACCTTTTGTTTTTGTTTACTTATTCGGTAGTGAAAACTTTTTCTTGTGTGTGTGTGTGTGTGTGTGTCGCAGACAGTACAGCCGTACTTGTGAGCCTGAGCAGTGAGATGGAGATGGAACATTTCGACGACCGGGACAAAGGTCAGAGGCACGGCCGGTCCAGTGGCAAGATGAACGGGGTTCTGAGTCCCACACACAGCGCCCACTGCAGCCTGTACCGGACCCGGACCTTGAAGACTCTGAGCGCGGAGAAGAGAGCCAAGAAAGTGCGCTTCTACCGCAACGGAGACCGCTACTTCAACGGGATTGTTTACGCCATTTCCACAGATAGATTCCGAACCTTTGACGCCCTGCTGGCGGACCTGACCCGCTCCCTGTCCGATAACGTCAACCTGCCCCAGGGAGTCCGCACCATCTACACCCTGGATGGCTCCAAGAAGATCTCCAGTATTGACCAGCTGATAGAAGGTGAGTAAACTGTTACACACAGCACACCTGGAGTACTTCACTTAAGTTTGCAGGTCTATGTTTGATCACATAATGCTTGACATGAAAGCTTTGCAGGACAGTTATTGTTCTCATCCACCAGCATCCATAATATTATCCAAAATCTAATTGTGTGTCTGTACATCTCTTTCTCTGTCTTCAAGAACACTGCCAGACCTAATGGCCTGTCAGCTGCCATTTTATGTGATCTCTCCCTGATGATCCCTGTTACAAAAGACTCTGAAAAATGAGCAACATTAGACCCACTTACATATATACGGGCTGGTTTGAAATAAGGCTCAACAAGATATTTTTATGGGTGCTGCTCTATAAAACTGCCTAATCCAATTAAACACACTGTAGATTAATATTATGTAGATTATATCACTCATTTGATGACCATATGGTGATACAGACATATGTCTAAACTCAGATTAGCTCTCTCTTGATCTGTTTTACTCTACTAAATGCCAGTATCATTACGTCATGAGAGTGACGTGGAAAGAGCTATATGTTGTTGACATCATTTTTGAGATATAGAAGATATATACCAAAAAAAGGAAGAAAAGCAAGCTGCAAAATATCCTATATCTACATATTATCAGTCATCTCTTGTTGCTTTCCTCTCCTTCCTCTTCTCGACCTCCCTAACCCCAACAGGTGAGAGCTATGTGTGCAGCTCCATTGAAGCTTACAAAAAGGTGGATTACACAAAAAACGTGAACCCCAATTGGTCGGTGAACGTCAAGGCCGCGGCGGCGGCCTCCCGTGGGCCTCCTTCCCTGGGCAGCGCTAAGGCCGGTGGCCCGGAGAGCCGCGAAACCAAGGACTTCATACGTCCAAAGCTTGTGACAGTGGTGCGGAGCGGAGTGAAGCCCCGCAAAGCTGTGAGGATCCTGCTGAACAAGAAAACGGCCCATTCCTACGAACAAGTCCTGACCGACATCACCGATGCCATCAAGCTCGACTCCGGAGTGGTTAAGAAGATCTACACGCTGGAGGGCAAACTGGTGAGAAATCTTCCTCAGGTTCTCAGCAAAAGCATGAGATTGCATGTTTTTATGGTTTTCGTAGCAACAAATCTTATAAACATTGGTAGTGTTTGGGAGGGCAACACTAAGCACAGTTTTTGTGGTATAAAATGACATCAAACATGTCTATAACTTGATTTTATTATGGCTACCATTGCTGGTTGTTTGCCTGCATTCAAGTTGTTTCTAAAGCTTGTGGGCTAAATGTAATCTCTGGCAATGCAGTGAGTGGAAACAGATGTTTTGTTGCAAGTGTTGCACATGATAAGTGGTTTCATTGAAGGAAGTAGACCAGACGCTGAACTAAGAGACACATTTTCTATCGCTGTTTGGTCATGGTTTTATAGAAAGATTCAAAATCATAGCAATTAAAAGCCATCATTGTGGTGCTTTTGTATCGGTGTTACATGAAGAGGGGAAAAAAGATCAGCAGGCTGATACAAGGATCAAAATAGCTAAATATTTAATGACGACACTCTCATTTTGCTTTCATGAATGAAGAACATTTGTGTCCCCTTCTCACAGCCAGAGCTGTAGAGAGAGAAAGAGTGACACACAGAGACAAGAAAGAGGTCAAGAGAAGGTAAAGATTAAACAAATCTATGAATGGAGTCTGGGTTTCTCACCCACGCTGTAGCGATACGTGCCAGTGCTTTGCCTTCGAACACAGAAATAAACTGAGTCACGGCCCCCTTGACAGTCCACCCACCTATTCAGCTCCCTCTCTCAGCTGAGGAGGGAGACACTATAAAAAGAACTAGCTTCAAACCATACGTGCCTGCTCACTCTAAACAAAACTGCTATACCTTACACACACACATAAACATGTACAGATCCATGCATATATTCTTCACTGCTGCCGTGAGGTGTGTTAAAACATGTTCACTTTTGGGTATATTTGTCAGCGTGGGGAAGACACAAAGAGAAAGTCGGCGTCTCTGCCAGGATGTCAGGGTTTTCAGGTTATACTTGTGACGTGCTTTAGCTTACTAGTCTCTTCCTGTTTGCCTACATGTCACCTACCCAGCTCTCATGTCATCCCACATCATCGTCTTTTCTGTCTCTCTCTGTCTGTCTGCTCCCCTCTCGCTAGATCATGTTGTAGCTCCAAGTTATTGAATGTAGCGACACAGAACCACTCTTCCTCTGGCAGCACCATCAGAATGACACCGTTATTTTGAAACAGATTGCGTTTGACGTCAAGGGCGTCCTGCCATTTTGTGTCATGCTACAGTAATCGTTTCCTAAATGGCCAATTTGTGACTCATTTTTATGAATATGGTCTTTGCCCTGTGGGCTTCTCATTCTTAATTGCCATTTTAGTACTATTGTGTTACCGTTCATCCCAGTACTACACAGTAATCTTCATGTGTTGGCAGTGGCGCTGGCAAGCCGTCCTGTGTCTGAAGCCATGCCGTCTATTTAATGATCCACTGTTAGCCCAGCAGGAAGTCACTCCAGATTTCCTGATCTGACCTGCTGTTAGATCCAAGCACCAGCCAATAAAATCCCAGGATCAGGTTTTCCTTGAGAAACCTCCTGTTGGGGATTAAACTCACGCTTTTGTACAATGCCCACTAACTCTGTGGTCGCCATTGGTTACAGTTATCTTGGAGATTACTTAATAAATGCTGCTCTCGCCCGGTTCACCCCTCTGCGATTGGAAGTAAGACTATTATGGTTTATGCTATTTTTAGACATGGTATTGATTGGGGCCTGTAGGCATGGTAACACGCTTACTGCCAAATTGGCTGCGCTGAGCTGAGTGCAGAAGCAACTCTGTCTCATTTTTATGTGTGATTGTGTGTGCAGGCGTGGGTTAATGCGTGTGGGAGAGTTGGTGATAATGGAGAGAACAGAAAAATGGAGAATGATGGATGCTAAAGCAAGATGGGAATTAATGATGGGGAAACTAGGTAGCAGACTAGATCGGAGCAGCTTTGCATATAGGACTGAGTGTGTCTGTACGTGTTTCATGCATTAGAGACACGTCTGTACAAAACCTGAATAGTCTCCTGTTTCTGAATAGGTGAAAGGTCCCAGAAAACACTAGATAAGCTTGTAGCAAATGTAAACCCCCTATGAAATGTGGTTAATCCATGTTCACTTGACTATTATATAGAGAGAGAGAATCAGGCTTATAAGAGGACTCTTATAACATAAAGAACTGTAAGACAGTATAACAAAATCAATTAAGATGAACTAACAAATAAGTAAACTATGTCTGATATAATTCAAATGAATGTTTGAAAAAAAAGGTAAATATTGTATGAATGAGTGAAGGCAGGAAGGATAGGATGACTAGTGAACAAAGTGTATGTTCACTTGAATATACATTATTGAATATCGGGAGCACGCTAAAGGTAATTACCTGAGTGCACACTAGGATAAAGTTACTTTAAGGGTTAAGTAGAGTATGTGTGTGTGTGACTGTGTGCGTACATGGTTTTGTGTGTGTGTGGGCCGCTGCCGTCAGCTGAGTTGTGTCAGTCATTGAGCCTTCGGCTGAAGTAGGTTTCTGGGCCTTTCTGAGTCCCAGCAGAGCCGCAGAGCCTACAGAGAGAGAGAGCATCTGAGAACAGGAGCTCAGGCTCTTTGCCTTCATTAACCCCTGTAATGAGGCCAGAGACAGTGGGGCAGGATGTATACCTACATCTCCACAGCCCATTTCTTACCTCTCTCTCTCTCTCTTTGTCTCTAATCGTTCTCGAGGATTGCAGCAGCCTACAAGACAGTTTACATTGATTTTCTTTTTCAGAATTGCTCCTCTCTTTTTTTTTTTTCAAAAGTAGAATTGAGTTAAAAATATTGCAGCAAAAGTATGCTGAGATGAATAATGGATTATGTTTTTGGCATCTGAAGTTGGGTTAAGAGTTGCAGAGAGTCTGTTTTCAGCTATAGTTGCTTGTCCGACCTCTTTTTTCGCCTCTTCATTTATGTGTATGTGTTTGTGTATCAGTATTTGGTCGGGCTTTTCAACACTATTGCTGATAACTAAGCTTTGGTTTTGATACCAAAAACTATACTGTTTGTGGAACTGATGATGCTAATGAGATGGTGATAGAGAAGATACAACATATAAAAGGCTGTGAATATGTATCTTTGAGCATCTGATATGTCCCATATACTCAGTTTGCCCACTGAGAGCTTACTCTGCTGTGACCATTTCGGATATCATATTTCTGTAATACGAGCAACTGAGTGAGGAAGAATATATCAAGTTCCACCCCCACCGCTACACTGTTTGTCCCACTGTCTCAGGTCTCACTGTATGTGATCGGTGGTATTTTTAGCTCCACCCCCCTCTCCTTTGGGGTTACCACAACTTCATATTTCTCAGCAAGCTCTTCAATTTGTCCAGTTTCTATGATGATTTGATCTAGTTGCCTAGGAACGAGCGGAACGACGATGTCCCACAGTAACGCAGCGCGGGATGGTGCGGCTGGATTGTTCTGATCAAGAAGATAGACGGCCCGTAAGTGGCTTAGGACACGGACATGGCTGGCCTATTAATACATCTAAGCTCTGTTTACACACAGACACAAACACAGACATGCACACACACACACACCTTTATGTGGGACCCCAGCTGTCGGCCTTGAGTTGTGCAAGGCTCACGCATACTTAGGCACCAATAGCGACACACACTCTTTTTAATGGACTCATCTAGATTTCTGCTCATGCATCACTAGCCATTAACTGCAGGCAATTATCAACCAGTGCATGAAGCGATGCCACTTAGTCATCCCTAAGGTTGGTTGCGTTCTGTGTTTGAGTTTCTCATTAATAAACTCTTTTCGTATGTATCTCAGTGGGTCGAGCAAGGGCAAGAGGTTTGATTCCCACATTGACCATCCATGCTAAAAATACAGGGCTCAGAGAAAACAATGTAAAAACTTATGAAAAGGGTTAAAAGGGTCAGTTCATCCAAATGACCAACAGCATATTTTCTCAATTTTGGTTTTATTTGCTCCAGTTTTGATCAGAAATTACCATTAAAGGGGTACTCTGGTGATTTAAAATTCAAATTGAAGCAGCAGAGGCCCATACTAGAGACTTTTTAGTCTCTGGGTCAAGCTCAAAAAACACTGTATCACGAAACTTCCTTAATGCAATTCAACAGCTTTTTTTATAAACCCCCCCTCCCTCTGCATCCTAAAAGCTCACATCTTATACATTTTAAGTCTCAAAGCCATCATCAGGCTTATTTTCTGAAGCTTTGGATTGCTAACTCTTGGACCACAGAAGACATCATACAATTTTTGTCACAGAGTAGTACTCCTAAAGATAAGTCAAAAGAGCACCCCTTTGAAAAAATATTTAATCTTGTTCCAAAAACAATGTCCAACCAGTTGAAACATGCTATAAGCAGTTTTCATTGAAACTGAAGACATTGCTTTTTGAAAGATGCAGGTATTTTTGTAATCTAGGTGAACATTTTAACTTTGGAGTTAACCGAATCACCATTGCAATCAAGACTACAAAGGTGGGACTTATTACAGCACGTGTCATCACAGTTACTATCCTTTCCTGTTGCAACTGTTGTTCCAGTTCTGTTGTGCAGTTTGTCTGTGTATTAGCTATATTATCTGGATTTTTGAGATTTCTCCTATCGACATATCAAATGATTTACTTTTTTTGTTTGGCTGATGCACCTGATGCAACTCTTTGGAGTTGTTTTTTTTGCCTCATGTTGCTTGACAAACTCTGAAGTACTGATTGTCATTATGCTGCTACTTGGCATCCAGCTTAATACGATCTTTATAACAACATTTCAAATTGTAAACAAGTTACCTCAGAGTTCATGTCCTTTTCTGTATTATTTACAGTACTTTGTCTACCTCTTTTCAATATGAGTCATAGTACTCATAGTACTGTGGCATGTTTTCATAATTCAATGGCACATGTTAAATAGAGGCTACATGTAGGAGAAGAGTGTGGATGAACCACTTGTTCACTATCTGCAGTGCAGCTCTCACTTCTCAAACCGCATTGTAGGCCTGTTCTTCTCCTTGTTGGCAAGGCTGAAGAGCTTTTAATATCCTTTTATCTCCCTCTTCTGCTTCCTCTGCAGCCGCCTTCTCTCTGTCTCCCATTTACTTTTCTCTCCACCTATACTGTTTCTGCTTCTCTCTCTCTCTCTGTGCATAATTCTTTCTCCTGTTATACAATGTTTGTTTTTCCTCCTGTCAACACATTTGCATCCTCAACTCATCCCTGCATCCTCTGATCTTCTCTTTCTCTCCTTCCTGGACATTTTTCTCTGTCTGTTTGTGGTTTCTGTCAACACGCCATTGTTTTTACGGCTGTTTAGTCCTCATTTAATTAGCACACTCGGCATGCACCCCCAAATCCAAGAGCTGTAACATATGGCATCTCTCTCCCCCAGTCCCCACTCTCTGTCTCTCCCTCCTTCCCCCCTCTCCCCCTTTTCTCTGTCACTCTGTGTATCCCTCTACACTCACTCCTTCTTCATTTTTTAATTTTTAATTTTCTTTATTCTCTTTGGTCTGTATCCAGCTCTGCAGGGACTGCACAGAGGGTCCTACAGCAACATCACTTGAAAAAAATGTCATATTATGAAGAGCAGGGATTATGCTCTGCTCATATGCAAAGCATTAGGCTGTTTTTTAATCTTTATTTGATGGATTGTATGTCGATGATGTCACTTTTTGTTCTGCATAGGAGGATTGTGGGAAGCAAAGTCCATTTCCTCCTGCTGATCTGCTGAGTCACAGTTACTCAGCACAGCACTGTGTGTGTGTGTGTGCGTGTGTGTGTAGGTTTGTGTGTGAGTGTGTGCCATGCAGTAGTATACAGTATTGTATATGTATTTGCTACTATACAGTTACGATACATTTTCAGTAAATGGCATGTAGAGCATTCGTCGGCAGAAATCTTATGCTTTAACTGCTGTTATTATGTGGAAACAGCTTGTTTAACTGTATTTTTCTGTCTGTGTGTGTCTCAGTCATTTAGCTTGATACTGTGTCTACCGGCTGAGAGTGATTGTGGCAGATTGGAGGGCTGTCTGTTGTCAGAGGATCTGCTGCCAAATTAGGATCGATGGCAGACGTTTCCAGCACTGGCAGACTGTTGAAAAGTCACACCCCAACTTTATCACACACACACACACACACAGACATGCACACACACACACACGCACACACACACACACACACACACACACACACACACACACACACACTGTCTGACTCATGCACTTCCTGACTTACTCACTCTCTAATCTCTCTCAAGTAAATCTGCATTTGAAAGGTTCTGTCCCTGCTTCATGCTGCTTAAAGAGTGGGACCAGCAGCATATCTCTTAACTGCCAGAGGTTTTATCCAGTCATGACTGGGTGAAGGGAGTCACTGAGAAGCCAGGTTGTAAACATTAGAAGGACCAACACGTCCCCAAGCCGATTGGAAGGCAGGATTGTTGTGCGTTGCTAACAAATACGTTAGAGGCACCATCTTAGAATTAAAATTTAATGTAAACTGTGTCCCGTGTTGATACAAAGTACTCTGCGCCATTTTGAACTAACAAAAGTAACTGCATCATCAAATTTAAAAAGCACCCCAAAGAGCCATTTCATTGTTTTTCCAGTGATTTATTGTTTTCTTCTTTTCTGAGCTCAGAGCCATCAAACCACTTTCCAAAATATGAGTATAGATTCTCTGTTTTGAAAGTATTGAAGTAGTAATCCTTCACTTTGCCACAAACTGGGCTTTCACATTTGATGAAGATGACAAATTAAAACAAAAGACAATATGACCACAAAACATTATTACACCAAATAAGGTAATGTTTCATGTTTTCTAGGTTATATATACAGCATATATATAATATAAAACATATATGATATAAATATATATTCTTTTGTTTGTCAAAAAGTAATTCACAGATTAAGTCAAGTCATGTTGAATCAGTTTTATATGTATAGACCAAAATCATAAAGAGTTAAAATCTTACCATATTTCAGAGCTGGCCTTTGTTGTAGTCTTATATTGAAGTAAGTAAACTAACAAACTAACTTAAAAAGTATACTGAATCACTCACTAATCAACCAACTACCTGACTTTTGGTTCTCTCTATATTTATCACCTAAATCATTACTGGATAATAACATCTTTTATTGCAAGTTTCTGGCCATGTACACACTTCATATGTGAATCATGGCCCACACAATTTATTTTAATACAGACTACATCAAATTCTAGTTATATTTCTCAAACCCAATTACTGTAGGTCTTAGGACCTCTTCAGGTTAGTTTTGGCTGCTTCTTGCCCATTTAACAGATCCTAGAATTGCCCATGTATGTCATAAACACTCTTACTCACTCACTCACTTACACTGTGTACATTGTCTGTCAATACCCGCTCTAGAAACACGTGTACTAACATGTTTGGCTCCTTAATTCAGCACACTCCTTATACATTTGTATGCACGCTTAGGCTCACTCACACACACACACACACACACCAGTGCACGCACACTCATGCTTGAAAATTGATTTAAGCCTACAGATTAAAGGGGGAAAGAGATCAATAAGGGGGAGATGAAAGGAAACAAGTGAAGGACTGGGTGATTTGGGTAAGAGAAAAGAGGGAGAGTCAGATAAAGCAAGACGGGATGAGATAAATTGACAAATCAGATGTTTATGGCGACAAGAGAGATGAGGTTGAGATGAGAGAAAAGGCTGAGGGTAATGAAATGCGTGTTGTGATGCTATATCGTGTCAGATTTATGTCCTTCAGGGAATATGTCCTTATGTCATTTTTTATTCAGTTCCCTTTACACACATGAAGGACAGGAAAAGGCACTCACAGTCAGAGAAACAGACAGATAGAGTTCCAAAAGAAAGTTTGCTATGCCCCTGTGGAGTGCAGAAGCTGTTACATAAGTTGTTATGCAACAGAGCAGCCAGCCAGCCAGCCAGGCAGTCTGCTGCACCGGTTTGAGGTGAACGCAGTAACACCAGTGCCAACTCAGCCCGCTGCACAGCTAATTGGCCTCATGTCACCGCTGCTCTCTTTCCCTCTATTTGTTTTTTATCTTTCTAACTTCCCGGTCCTCTCTGTCATATCCCATCCCCTGTCAGCTGTCTGATGAAACTGGGCAGTGCGCAGTGTGCTGATTGAGGCAGTGTGAGGTCATGCGGTGTCTGACTTCTTCTTTGGGACACAGATGGTTTTATCCTTCTCTCTTGCCTCTTTCAGATCGATTTCAGTCCACCTTTCCCCATGTCAGCTGGTGTGGCTCTTTGAGTGCCTATTTCTGTGTCTCGAGGAGAGGGGAGATTTATTTTAAATTCCCCTAGAGAGGAAGAAAATGCATTTTGGCTGTTTCATTTCGAGAATGAGACGGAAAGGGGTTTTGTGCCTTTTGGGATTTTAACTGTAATACCCCCAGTACCAGGTGACAGCCTTTTTAAGTCCTGTGCCCAGGTTTGATTGGTCTACCTACTACAACATGACTCTTAGTTAATATAAAATGTCATGTTCTTTGAGATGAATGTCAAACCTATGTAGTTATATTGATTATGATCGCACCCTTAGGCCACATACTGCATGCTATTCTGAAATCCTGATGATGTGTGTTGTAGCCTCAACATGCTGCTACTTTTAAAATATTAAGGCTTTACCAATCTGTTTCTTAGTTTTTTCATCCCTTTGCTAATTTTATTTATTCACATCAGCTGCTCTGTGTATTTGCAACAAATACTTTGCCCTTTGTGTCTCTGTCTCACTTTATCTTGCATCAATACATCCATCTGTTCCTCTGTCAGCCTGTCTCTTCAGTCTCTCTGTGTTAAGTGTTGCAGAGCTAGCACACCAGGCCCCATCGGCCAGCTGCAGTTGATTCAGCACCGTGGACAGCTCCACTGAGCTAAGCTCCCCTGGCAGAGTGCAGCGACAGCTCGTCTCTCCAAAATGTGGTCTTTCTGTGGGCAGGATTATGTTGACCTCACTGTGTCCTCTATGTTACCACTGTGAGTCTATTGTGGTGCAGCAGATTAGTGGTTGAGACTCCAATCTCTTTTTCTGTTTTTTTTTTCCCCCTGTCTGTTTGTTTCAGTCTAAGAGAATTGCCCCTCTGTTTCTTATCAGAGAAATACCAAACACACACAACAGTTAGACTGAACCACTGCAGCATTTTAAATTCTCTGTTGCTTATTCTCCAAATGTAAATACACTTACATGTGCCCACTTATACTTCAGTTAGCTCTGAGTGGCTGTCAGTAAATGCAGATAAACTCCCACTAAAAAGCGATGAGCTGACAGCTCAGTCGTCAAGTAGACCTGAAATCTGACAGGGAGACAGGAATAGCCGATCTAAATGAGCAGAGTGAGTGGTGTTGTCACTGTCGCTGTCATTTGTTCCCAGCAGCTGATTCACAGGAGCTGCTGGTGAGAACCAGACAGACTGTTTGAACACAAAAAGCTAAGATTTCGCACCACCAGGTTACTCAGAAGGTGGTGTGTGTGTGTGTGTGTGTATGTCCTTACAAAATAATAACTAAGATTGTATAGGATTATATGCCAATGTGTTTCTGTCCTCTCATAAAAAGTGAGATCAGATAGTATGTTTATTGTGTCCCTGTAGGCTTGTTGTACTATTACAGCTGTTGCTTTCATTCAACACATTTCCCCATGTGTCCTGAACTAATTATCTGCACAGCAGCTCCACAGTCATCCCTCATGACATGCCCCAAACAAAGAGGCACTCAGATATTATCGACCAAAAGTATTGCTCTGCAGAGACCTAGATTTAAAATGTTTAAATCTGCCTGCTGCTGTTGTCGGCTGACTCAAATAACAACACATTTTTTAAGTCCCTCCGTGTTCCACGTGTTGGTAATTGAGCATCTAGGTTGTAGACAAAATGTTTACCTCTTTACCATTGCTTTTCTTTACATAAAATACTCTCTGCCTCACTTTATTTCTCTAGAGTTGGATCCAAATACTATAGTTTCTGGAATTTCTGCTGCATTTTGAAGCCAAACTGACTGTCTACAACTCCAGAAAAGTGGACATTTAGTATCTCTATCACCCTTCTTTCCTGGTATATACTGTTATTCTTGTTGCCAGGAATGGCTTATCAGTCTCTCCACATCATGAGGCTATTAAACAGTGCCACCCTGTGGTGTAAGTGATTTGTCTGTCTCATTACATTGCTGCAAAGGTAGATCACAAACTGAGATTATATGAGTTGAAACATGGTATCTGACCAAAACCAGCAGGTGGTCTGAATGTGTTTTGTATTTAACCTTAAAGTAGGAGAAGAAGAACAAAGAAAGTATGAAGAGGAGGAGTGCTGATGTGAAAGGGAGAAACTGACACTCTAGTCAGTGTTTGGTGCATCTACACTAGGTGGCGTAGTGAGAACATGAATGAGTTTACTGAGAAATATTAATGTGGAACAATCATTTGTTGTATAAGGAGGGGATGATGGTAGCATTGAGATTCTTCTAAGAGTCACACCTCATCATGCAGTAATGTATTTTTGTAAAAGCCTTTCTATGAAATTCTAGATTTACTGTTTTGTAACCTCTTGAAAATATCAAACACTGTCCTTTTTCCCCTTTTTGTTATGTTTAGTACCTTGATAAATAATAAACTGTCCTGTCAGTCATGGTGGCAGTGGACAATAAGAGAAGGGGATTGATGTTTGTCACATATATGAGATGTGACACATGCAGTGCACTTGTTAACCTTCTACCTCACTGCTGGAGTCTTGGTTTTGTTTTGCTCTAAACCAAAAATAATGCCTGAATACACTTGATTACAGAAATTTAAAGATCCAGTTTAATGTGAGGTAGCGCTTCAATCATTGTCACCCAGTCTTAAAGCCCATTTCTCACTGTAATCAATAAAGATGCATGAGAGGTTGTGAAATTTGCCAATTTCCACACTCCTCTGCTCTTTCCTCATCATCTTATTTCAGTCCCTCTTTTTCATCTGTTTGTTTCTGCCTGTGCTTGTTTTAGCGGTAGATGTTGTGTAACTGCACTGGTTCTATGTGAGAGTGGAGCCAGAGACATCAAAGCAGCTGGTTTTGTCACTGGGAAGAAGGGCTCAGAGCAGCAGTCAGGAATAGATCTCCTCCTCTATTGCTCTTTTCCCTCTGTCTGTCAGCTTCCTCTCTAAGTCGGAGGATATGGTGAGCTGGTTTCATCTGTGACTTTTTTTTTTTTCACCTTTACCAGCTCCCTTCCTTTCCGTTCCATCATGTATTCGTCCTTCTGTCTTTTCCGAGACTTTCAGGAGAGCTCTTCTTCTTAACATCATCTTTTTTGAACAGGAGATGTCATATGAGTATTTCAGTATAAACCATGTGCCACTTTTGTGTGCTTGTGCGTGGATTTGCGTGAATGACACAGTTCTGCAGAGTATCGTGCCCATAGTAGATAAAATATGAATGATCGAGCTCTCTATCACAGTGCGCACGGCATGCTATCAGGGGGGTAGTGAGAGTCAGTGGCACGCACCAGCCATGCCTGGAGGGCATTATCACCATGGCAACCATACTTTTCACACCCTTCTCAGTATACAGTACAGTATGTGTTTGTGGGTTGCTCCATAGTAGTTTACCCTCAGCTTAAAGGTGCCCTCAGAGAAGACTGCCCTTCTTTCCCTTCTGTTTCCTTTTCCTGTCCTCATCACATACTCTCATACTCTGCATGTGTTCTTTCTTCCCTCTTTACCTGACATTTCTGGTGCGCTACAGTTTCTATCTCTGGATAAGCGGCTTCAAAGGGCCTCATTTTAGCAATCTCCTCTTACTCCAGCAGCAGCAGCAGCTGCAGCAGTCCTTGCCTGAGGACGCATAGCCAGACTGACTCAGACCAACAAACACACATCCAACAGAAATCCTCTTTGACAGGAGTGTCTCGAGAAAAAACATCCAAAAATGTATTTATTGGAAGCAAAAACCCATGGGCCTTTCAGACAAAAACAACACTTCTATAAAGTAGATTTATTGTATCATTACAGGGATGATTATTTGATTAATTGATTAGTTGGTTAGCAAGAAATTACAACAAATTTGATAATTGATATTTCTCAAGCAAAAATACAAAATATTTGCCAGCTCCAGCTTCTCAAATGTGAGAATTTTCTTATTTGCTCTGTTTTATATCACTGTAAATTTAATGAATATGAGTGCTGGCCTGTTGGTTGGTCAAAACAAAAACATTTCATAGAATAAACAGTTAACTGATGAACTTTTTTTGTAAAGCTTCAGAGAGGTGTTTAGATAACACCATATAAGACCACATGTAGTGGATTTCTTCATATTGTTAGATGAACCATTTATTTTGTTTACTCTCTGGTGATCATCCGGTCTGTTTAAGTGTGATAATGTTGTTAGCTAACACGTTAGCATTCTTTAAAAAGTTTATACCAGTCTTTGTGGTTAAAAAGTAGACGTACAGATGTACTGTACACTGTAAAACATCATACAGGAATTCAGTGGAATCAACTAATACTTTGTCATTAACGCAACTTAAATATATAAATTTTATAATTTTAGTTAATTCAACCTAAAATTTCTAGTTTTTATTTCAGCACCATTTCAGAACTCATATTTATAAGTTCCTTTGACTTGAAGTCCTTTGACTTGAAATGATGAGTTGAATGAATGTGAAGCTGCTAATTCACTCAACTCATTAAATTAAGTTTCTAAAGAAAAATTATCAACATATTAGCAAATTTCCCAGCATGTATTGTTTGAGAATTAAAATTCTCCAAAGACTTCTCTTTTTTGTAGTTTGAAGAAAAAATATATGATGGAAACTTGCTGCGTGTCTTTAATACACGTAAGTGATTGTTTCTTCTCATAATAATGAAAACAATGCAAACCCTGATGAAGGTTAGCATTGAATTGAGTGCCTACCCCCGTACACTCTAATAATAATAACATCACCGAGATCAGCATTGCACATTGTCTTTGTGCTGATGCCTCAGAGCAACAGAAGCATTTATAGCTCTTTGTTCTTTGTTTGAATGAAATTAAATTTAATCTGAATTAGATTTACAATGTCAAACAACAACCTGACCGGTTCAATAAATTAACAGAAGACAAGGGTTTATACAACATGCTATATTTTGAAATGTTTGGTGGTGTTAAAAGAAGTATTGGTATTCAGTACTTCAGTTAAAATTTTAAGGCAGTCATTTCACTCATATTTTTAATTTGAAACAACAAATTACATTTTACAGTGTATCAAAGAGCTACTTTGAGTTTCTGACACCTTAAACTTAGAATATAGACTTTTACTCCATTCACTACATTTCAGACAGTAATGATATCTCACAGCTATCGTTACTGTACTTGTTTGGCAAGGCATGCTGGTATCAAACAAATCCTCAATCCTAAATGAGAAAATAAATAAACTAAAAAATAAATAAATAAACTAAATAAAATAACTGAACTATTTATGGCTTTTACCGGGGCTTCAACTAACTGTTGTTTTAAATATCAATTCATCTGTGGGTTTTTTCCTTTTATTAATAAATGAATTCATGAATAGTTAGAAATGCTCAACACAATGTGACATATTCAAATTGCCTGGTTTACTGAAGGGGAACCTGTATATGAATTTGTGGAATTTAGAAGAAAAGAACAGCTAACAACAACATAATCTAATACTTTCTACACTTTGACAAGTAAAATGACTGCACTCAGTGGACAGAGTACAACAGACACAATAATTATACAGTAGCAAGTAATATAAAAATGATATAAAGATGAAAATAATGTGAAATTACAGTGAAATAAGAAAAGAGGTAAAAGAGGTCATGTCTACCTGTCAGCACTGACACTCTGGGGAAATGTTAACGGCGCCAGCATCTGTATCACAGCCATCTTGTTCTCGCTCCTGAAATAATCACCAACACACTATCAGGGGATATTAGGGAACAAAGCAATATGCACCCTGTTATGAAACTAGAATAATATCACTTCTTCACACACACATACACACACACCCAAAAGTATCCATGTGTGCCTGTGCAGACACGTGTATCTTCGAGTGATGTGTGGCTGAATGCGCACACACACACACACACACACACACACACACACACACACAGATGCAGAGCCTTGATTTGAAAAGGAAAACGATCCATTCACCACAGAGAGTCTGTCTCAGATTTAACTTGTTGTTTGTCTCCCCGTTGGCAAATTTGGAGACTATGGGGGGTGAAATAGGGTGGCTCCCATCTCCCCTCATACACACACACACACACACATACACACACACACGCACACACACACTCAGAATGGCCCCTTCGCTGTCGATAATGCTGTTACATCAGCTGTGACTTTCTTTTGGGCTGTTGATCGGTAGCTAATAGGAATCTAAATGGATTCTTGGATCTTAATTGCCATGAAAATGCAATAACGGTAGCTTTGTGTTTATGTGTTAACTCCAGGCGGTGCTAGACGTGCGTGCAGCCTAAATTGCAATAGCTCTTAATAGGTTTTTGGTGGGAGATTTGTCATAGTGGATGAATGAGCTATTGTCTTCCCGTAAATCCCTTTCTGACTGTACCGTTGCCTATAGTGAAATATAACTTGGAATATTGATGGTTTGGGATTGAAATATCGGCCTGTGGGGTGTAATGAAAGTTGTCTGAGTAAATCATGGATAGTTTAGATCAGGTATAGAATTAGCTGTCGACTAAATCAAATAGAAAATAATGAACAGCAGAGTATTTAGTAACGTATTCATCACAATGAACACCCTATGGCTGAGAGTACTTCCTGCCAGACAGGTATGGGTGAGTTTACAGATCAAAAAACTTGTCCTGTGTAGACAGAATGAAAAGACCATAAGTTGAAGATTTGTGAATTGGCACCTGTACACAAAATAATTAAGATTCTGCAGACCTTCTCACCAAAAACCTGTCTTCTTTAATGTTCTAGTTCCTGTTTCGTCGCCTTTAGTGACTCAATTTTCAAATTTTGGCATTTTTTAAAATCACTTTGATATTAGCTTCACAGTATAATCTGTAAAAGAATGACAGTGACTCATTAAGACAGTGGCTGTTTTTCTGTGAGTCACATATAGACTTAGTCAGCTCTACTTATTCAACATTAATCTCTTCTTTCAATGTTCTGCCTCCCTCCCTCTCTCTCATAACACTTGCTATCTCTCCTGTAAGTCATATATGCGCTCTCTCTCTTTTGTCTTTGTTTCATCTCTTCTGCTATTCATTGCTATTTATAGGATGCTGGTCTTTTGGGGGGGGGGAGGGGAGGGTGGGGACAAACCTCCCCACTTTCTTCTCTGGAAGTCTGGTGCACGTGCTGCAGCGCCTCAGAAAATCAGTGAGTCAGCGAGGTCTCATTATAGTCGCTGATATACTGATTAACTGCAGAAACAAAACAGTGCTGTAGCTCAGGGACTTGTCAGGCGTGCGCACAGATATTCACAGACACTGATGAACAAACAAAAACACGTACAAACAGACACATCCCTGGTTGTCCTGATCCGTCTCCTGGGGCTCGGCGTATGTGCCTTTTCACCTGAGCTCAGGAAGGGAAAGTCAATTTTGTGAACACTGTGAAGTGCAGAGCAGAACAGAGTATGTGTGGTGTCTTCTACAGGATGCTTTGTGTATATGTGGTTGCCTAGAAGTAAAGAATTCATTTAAAAATCCACAGACAGGCTAGGAATCAGGTGTTGCAAAAATCTGTCTTTTTTCCCCAAACAAAAGGTGCCCTTGAGTAAGACATTTAGCCCCTTAACAGCAAAAAGCTGTCATTGCTCTTAGCAGCTTCCAGAGGTCAATGTCTGGATAAATAAAGGTTTCACTCCTCTGTGTGTGTCTTTTTTTTTTCCCCAGGTGGCATGTCTGCAAGACTTCTTTGGAGACGAGGACATTTTTGTGGCGTGTGGACCAGAGAAGTTTCGCTACCAAGATGACTTGATGCTGGATGAGAGTGGTGAGGCGACTAGTAGATTCTCTGACATTTCCATGCTGACATTTCATATTAGAGTGTTCAGTCTGACCCTCTTATGTTCTCCTCCTTTCCTTTCGTCCTTTCATTCCTGCTCCCAGCTGTGTTTCCTGATCGTTTAAAAGTTGTTGTTGTTTTTTTTTTGTATGTTCTATTTGCTATGGCTGAGCAACTTATCATTTAATACAATCACGCTGTGATAAAATAGGAGCTACACAAATCTGTTGTCTCTATAATTCTACAAATTAGGGAATGATTAGTTTTTAATTACTAGCTTAACAATTTGGCTATTTAAAGGTTGTCCAAAAAGAGCTAATTTGGAGAAATACACTGCTAAAACACTCTAAAGGTTAATGGACAGTTTAATTGAAGCAAAGCACCTCTTGTAATTGACATAATTATAAGGTTGCTAATTTCGCTCTTAACTTAGACATGATATCCGACATCTTTTCTACCTCCTGTTTACATGCACAAGCACCAATGTGCTACAGCTGATGAATATGACTACGCACATTTTGGAAAAAGGAGTTCAGGCTTTTCTAGGGTGCTGGTGTGCAAATATTTTAAACCCTCATCAATGGTTAAACTTTATTTACCCACATCCTGTTTGAGGAAAACTTCATGAATTGAACTAAGTTGAATTCATATTGCTCTTTTTTCTTCAGACTACAAGCAGAGCACAAAATGACATCTGTGAATTTGCCTCGCACATGGACCAGTAGTAGACCAGTATGAAAAGTAGCCATGGTTTCAAATGAATATGTTACCAAATAGTCATATCAAAATCAAATGAATGTCTTGAGATTCAGTGTTCATTTTGTCCATATCAGCTTTCTGTTCATTAGTCAGAATATAGATCTTTCCTTTTTTACTGGTAAAACAAAATCTTTATTTTCTTTCTGACTTGTTTCCTGTCTTTCTCTGTACTTTCCCCCCATTCATCATGTCTTTGCACTTTACACAGTGTCCCCCTGTCTTCCCTGTATAACACATTTCCTTGGCTCAGGTGGCAAAGGATTGTGTAGGCTGTCCAGTTCATTACGCTCCATGGTTTCTTGCCTCTCCTCTCCTCCTCTCAGAACGACTCTCCTGCACTTAAGCCATCGTCTAACCTATTGCACAATTCTTCCTCTTCCTCCTCTCTTCCTGTCCCCTCTGCGGTCTACTGAGGATACGTTGGCACTTCTGTTCTCACTTCACCCATCTGTGTTTCGCTGTCTCTCTCCCCCTTCTCCATTGCTGTCTGAAGACTCCTGCCATTTAGCACTCATCTGCATTCGCAGCCTCTCATCTTCCTGTCTCCCGTGAATGAGTGTTTGCTGGCTTTTGTTCAAAGGTTTATTAAATTCATTTGTTTCCCTTGTATCCCTTCATCCCTTCATAATAGCCATCCCACCTGGGTCGCCAACCTCCACCTCCTTCCCCCTTTTGTTGCTCTTTCTCTTTTTTCCTCCCTCTCTTCCCACCCTACTCTCCTTTCATTTGAAAAATATAATGGCTATCTGTTACATTAGCCAGTTCCCCTTTCGTAACCTTCTTTACTCTTGAAAGAGAGACGATCCTCGTACATGTATCAAGGCGTTTAAAAGACCATGTTTCCGGGGTATCTGCATTTTTATTAGTTACTGATGATAGTCCCTCATAAGAGGTTTGTCGTAGTAACCAGCTGCAGCTAAGAAGTGGAGCACCTCTTATGGTCAGCCATTTATGCTTAAAGTATACTTTCCTTATCCATGTAAGGGTCTGCATGATGTAATATCATCATCTGGTCTTGTTTGCGAGGACTGTGTGCACAGACTATACATGAACACGTCTGCCATTCGGCATTCTTTTTTTGCTGAATTTGGGAAGACAACCAGTGTGTCTTTTATGGCCCTCAGTGTCTCATAATCCACTTTAATCATTGCATGCTGTTCATTTGTCAATAGGGGCTCCTCACCAACTCATTAAGTAAGAAAAACATTGCATGATTGTGTCTTATTTGCCTGGTTTTTGGCTCCAGGGCTGAATTTTACTTCCACTGAAATCTGTTTTTAAGACTCAAAATAGGCCGTGCAGTTGCTGGAGTGTGTTTCATGTCGACTCAGTAACATGTAGTTGAAAAAAGTAGGTTCAGAAATTTCGAGATGTGGCGAGTTACCAACGTATTCTAAACACTCTTCATGGTTTGCTTATTGGTCTAGTTGCTCAGGCATTTCTTAGCGGATGATTTAGACTTGATGTGTGACAGATATGACCCCTTAATAGACATCTAATAAGCTGTTAATAGCATATTATGGAGAAATCTGTTTTGTTTTAACTTAATAATCAAACAGCAAAATGTGTTATTTTGAAATAAGCAGTTTGAGAACAGTTGTAAAAAAACATCTTACATTTAAAGAAAGTATCAGCTAGTCTCCTCATATATCTTTATTTTCTTTCTTCTTTTTCTGTTTTTGTTCCTGTGAGAGAACATTATGCTGATTTACATTCCTTCACTGGGAGCTTACTTTAACCTTAACCATAACTTCTAAATGTCTAGCCCCAACCTTAACCAAAAGCTAAGTCTTAACCTTAACCCTAAGGTAAATGCTAGATTTTTTTTCCTCAGATGTGAGGTACAATAAATCCCCAAAATGTGTCTAAGAACACATTTTTGTCCCCACACAATGTGATAAATACAGTGCAAGTACACACACATGCATTTTTTTGTTGTTCCAGAAGACAGACAACACAATTTGACACCTCTTCTTGCCCAGGGAGGCATGGAGCAAAAGGCAGAGGGCAGAAAGCACGAGGCAGAAATAGTCAGGCGGGAAAGCAGATCGAGAAACGAAACAGACAGCGAGCAGAGAGACAGTTGGAATCAGAGCTGCAGACAACTTCGCCTCCTCTCAGCATCACTATAATTATCGCCTCTGCCTCAGCTCTGGCACACTGTCATCATGTTAACACTCTGCATTGTACATTAATCACTGGGCAACAACGACTGCCGCACAAGCAAATAACACACACACACACACACACTGATAGACACACGTGCAGACAGCAGCACACACACACACATCGCTGGTCTAAAATGGTAATGAGCTATAATGGGGCTGGGTTAATGAACAGGAGAGGAGCAATGTTTTGGGGATGAATGAGGCAAGGAGGATGTGTGAGTACCATCACATGGCTCATTTATCAGGACTGTGTGTGTGTCCTGAAACATCACAGCAATAGTGTTTATGAAAGCGAGCCCAGTGAAGGTCAGAACTCATTTTTGCAGGTCACCTGAGGCTAAAACCAATTACAGCTGTTGATACATTAGTACTTTGCTGTTTTCTTGCATGACAAGAGGTCAAAGTCAGTCAAAAATATTAAAACAATAGTTGCTTAGGGACCCATACAATTTAAAATTTTGGTCTGTTAAGATGCTACTGCGTTAAAGCTATATTACAAAACACAATATCACGTCACCACTACAGTGCATCATATTGTTTGAGTGCAGCAGTTTTCCCTTCCTTTATTTGACCAGCTGTAGCAGTCTAGTTGCTTGGATTTTGATTTAAACACTAATTTAACACTCTTTTCCCAAAACTCTTAAACAATAGGTTTGCCAATTTTTCAAGTGTCCTAAAACAACAGTCAGGTGCCCAAATAAACACTGGACACATGTTTTTCTTCCTGCTCATACTGACCAATAAGAGATTTCCTTCATAATGCACTTTTAATGTAAGTGATGGGGGACAAAATCCACAGCCCTCATTCTGTGCAAAACTGTATTTAAAAGTTTATTTGAAGCTAATAAAATCAATTCGATATCTTTCAAAGATACACTCCTTTTAGTGCCAAATTCCCTCTTTTTGTTGAACGCTGCATGTTGCAACACAAAGGGAAAAAGACTTTAACTGAAGATATCCACTTTACTTGATCAACTCAGACAGCTGAAATATCATTATTTACCTGCAGCTAAACTTTTAGATACCCATCCCTTACATTGTAAGCACATTTGGAGGGGATCTTCTAATGATCAGTATGAGCAGGAGGAATAATTACAGCAAACACAAACTGTTTCAACGTTCATTGAACCCACCCTTGAAGTTTCGGAGACTATTTAAGTAGATGAATAAATAAATGGGTTTCCAAATAACTTCTGAATACCTCTCTGTGTTTTTTGTGCTTGCAGAGTGTCGTGTGATGAAGTCGGTGACCTATGGAAAGATTTCTGGCTCTCTGAACCGAGGCTCCCCCAGGACTATCATCCAAACACGGCGCAGCAAGTCCCCAGCATCCGGTAAGACAATAAATGAAGTTCCTTTTTTCTTCTCATCTCCTTCTCCTTGTGACTGTGTTTGTCTGTGTATCCTTGCATTTGTGTGTATTTGCATGAAGAGTGCGCACAGTGTCTCACACCTGATGGACACAGTATCCTAATACTTCCTCATATGATTGCTTAGTATTTTCCAGCTCATTACTCAATCAGTGTTGCAGCAAATGAAAACAGTATGAATAAACACTGCAATGAAATCAGAGCTCTGCGGAGTGTCTGGTGGTGTTTACCGTGTGTGTGTGTGTGTGTGTGCGTGCATGCGCATGCATGCGCGTACGATTTGTGTTTCGTTGCATGCAGAGTATGAATTCAAATGAGAATGATTTCACAAGGGAGTGGAGAAATAGGCAAACGGAGGGATGAGAGAGGTAAAAAAAAAAAAGGGAAAAAAATGGGGAGCTGGTGTGAAGATGAGAGGGAAAAAAGAGGGAAGGGGATTGGTGACTCAATCCTGCAGCTCCACACAAGCCGTTCTTCACCTGACATACTAATGAAATGTCATAAAATGGTGAGAGCTTGCACCGGTACCTGCCGCATTGTTTGTGCCTGATAATGATGCTCATATAAATGTCTCAAAAAACCCTTTTGAGGCTACAACGAAGCACAAAAAAATGAGTATTAATTCTAACGACCGAATGCACTGAGATTCATTCATTAATGCGTGCACCAGTTTGCGTGTGCCAAACATTCAGTCTGGCTCCAAGCTGTTGAGGACTTGGTGATTAGTTTGGAACTTCAACAAATGTCACGTTGTTCTTTTTCGTGATTGCACAGCGTGAGCTTTGGCTGTGTGTAAAACACCTAGTTATGTAACAGCGCACTTGACTTTTCATCCTAGGTGTTATTATTTTGTGATTTTGCTGTCTTATTGGGTTTGGGATGATTCGACGGGATGATGCAACACACAGAAACTCCCCAGAAAGAAGTGGTTCTACCTGCTGTTGAAGCACGGAAGAATGCACGGACACATGTTTATTGTTTTTAATCTCAAAACAGCTATGTATCATTTCAGAATGGAAAACCAGCCGTTGTTAATAGGCGTATGCTTTGTGTTGAGCTGATGGGGAACAGCTGGGGTGAACAGAGAAAGTTCTGGATGCTGATGGCAAGGAAACTTTGGGGAAAAGGTTATGAGAGTGAGTCATACACTATCTGATCTTGTTGGCTGAGGCAGTCTGGAAAGGAAGATGTGTACTAGTGTGTGTGTGTGTGTGTGAGAGAGAGAGAAAACAAGAGACCGAGACGGGGAGGGGGGAGACTGACTCGTCTTGGTTGCCATGGAGACATAGCACAGTAGGAGCATGTAGCTACAGACATAATAGCCTGTGACACCCATATATGGCACCAACTTCCTGTGAAACGGCCTGCAGTGGAGCTGACTGACGCTCGGTCCTCGCTGGAACCCTGAGTCAGACCATCTCGGCGTTTTCACTTCTGAGAAATGTTCCCCTTCTGGCACTGCTTCTGCCATTTAACATCATCAAATGTTCCCATATCGCTGTTGACTGTTTTGCTGTTTTGTACTGCACTGTACTCATTCCCTAAAACATCATCAATTTCTACCAGCAGAGTTAAGAGTGGAGTGATATGACAAATAATTGATGGATCCGCTGTTTGACCCTAACTTGTACTGACTGTTTTTACTCAGGGTTTTTTTTTTTTCCACTTTAAAAGCACACCATGCCCACCTCCCTTGAGGACATTTTGTCCAAGAATGCTAATAGTGAACAGCAGTTGATTGATTCTGTGTGCTGTATCACATGGCTTATATGCAGTAGGCGCCCATTCTGTTGTTATTATGTGTTAATAAGAAGGCCTAACAGTTCAGTCTCACCACTGATAATGAAAATGAAAAGAAGCTGGAGCAAATTATTTTATATTATGATAGTGTTGGGATGGTGAGTATCACTGGTTGTGGAGTTTTTAATCACTGAGGTGTATCTGTCAGAATACATAAGAAGATGTCTCATATGGTTTTTTAGTACTTGGCTTGAAGGCTGTACAAGTTTACACTTGGTAAATGTTTGTAGTTTCTAGAAGAACAGACAATTATAGAAAATCGCAAACAGTTAATTAATTTCACTGAAAGTCTCAAAAACTTTGTCCACAGGGTATAAATACAACATACTGATATAATTAGTCTCAAAGAGAATTAAGTGGACTGCCAACATATAGCTCAGACAGATTATTTTTGCAGGAAAGTATTAACTTATCAATTCTGCCACTATACCAGATTTCCATGCTTGGATTAAACAGTAAGACTGCAACATATGTTCATGTACAATTACAATTAAACTAACATGTTCCAAATATGAGAAATAGCAGAAAAAAATGCCATTTTTTTCAGTGTACAGATCATCTATTTCTGTTGTGTTTCATGCAGAATTCTAAAGTAGATATGAATGTAGTAAACATCATTAAGATATTTAACCTAAAAGAAACTTTGCAAAACTATAAATATCTGACAGAAGTGAAAGATTATTGCTTATTAAACTAAGCAATCACAGTCATTTAATGTGTTGTGTTGTTAGTATTTCTGCCCATTAGTGTATCACACAGTGACAAATGTGTAAAAAGTTTCCATGTAAACTATTACATACAGTAATAAAGTATTTTACATAAACCAAGAGGGAAAAGTGTAAATTATAGGAAAACATTTCATAAGCAATTTGTGTCCAATGATGTGGAACAAAGAGGATTAAGAATCTTTTTGGTCAAATGTTTTTTCTTCAGTGTTGCTTCATCTAGACCAGATGAAAACATTGTCTCGTCTTGTCTGTTTCAGGAACATTAGCCTTCTGAGAAATAAGCCAAATCAATTCCGAAACACAGCAATAATAAACAACTTATCAGGCTGCTTCCCAGCACAGATAGAGTTTACCTCTCCTTCCTTGTTCAGAGACGTATATGTTTCATGAATCATACATTTTTATCTGATGTGTGCTTCTCAGCACTAAGAACTAATCAAATAATAATTTTGCTATAAATTAAAAGTATCAAATAATTGCCTGCTAATGAAAAAGTCACACTAAAATGAATCATTTGTTTATGAATCTAAGTCTAGCGCTGTAACAAACGATTATTGTCTTTATCGATATTATTTTCTTGATTAATCGATTAGTTGTGTGGTTAATGAAAATGGTGAAAAATGTTGATCGCTGTTTCCCTAAGCCAAAGATGACATCTTCAAAAGTTTTGTTTTGTCCTGATCAACAGTCCACACCCTGAAGATATTCAGTTTACAATCATAGAAGAATAAAGAATCCAGAAAATATTCACATTTGAGAAGCTGGAATCAGAGAATTAACTACATCTACAACTTAAGATACAAATCACGTCTCTTTCTGACTGACCATTGATGATTACAACAACTGATGAAATTTCAACTTTTCAGTACAATTGCAATCACCTTACAGTTTCAAGGTAATGTGAAAGAAATTTTTCCTTGTTAATTGAAATACCACAGTATATTGTGAGAGGTGGAGGGTGATGTGGCGTTAGGCGCTCTCACTTTTGGATATGTGTCTGTTTGTGTGTGTGTGTGTGTGTATGTGTATTGGGGGGGGCGATGAAGGCTCTTGCATGTCAGCCTGACATTGTCATCACTTGAGCTTCATTCTGTGATGATCTCACAACCCTGACTGAGTGTCTGCACATACAGACCCAAAATAATGTGAGAAAACAATTTGCACTCATAGTTTCTCTCCCTGTCTCACCATCTGTCTCTCCGGTTTCCACCGATGCCTCATGTCAGCTAAAATTAACTGCGGGGAACTGCGGATGGTGTCAGCAAGCATCACTCTGATACTTGAAGGTCTCACCTTTCAATATCTGTCACGGGTAACTCCTTATGACAGGAGAGACTTTATGCTGCGATGTGTGGGGCAGCCGACCCACAAATCAATCCCGTATTTCTCACAGAGGATCAGCTGCTGGCAGTGACACTTTCTGAACTGTGATCGTGTGATATCTGAAGCCTTTGCCACTTTTACCGCTCTATAAAATCTACTCATGAAGGGTACAAATGTAGTTTCTGAAAACTGATAAGCACAGGCAGTGTAACAAATAACAGAGACCAAACCAAATAACAGAGAGTGGAAGAAAAATAAATTCATGACCGAGGCAGTATTGATATTTGCACTAATAGCAATATAATGACATGCCTCCAGGCAGCTTTGTGTTAGTGCATTGAATTACACCCTCAAATACTTTCAACCATCATATATTTGTAATATCTGACACTGTTTTTTCTGTTTTGTAGTAGCAGTTGTCCCTCAGTATGTCATAAAGTAAAATTCCTTTACCTTTTGACAGCCCTCAGAAAACATGCATGAACTTCCATATGTTATGTTTATATTAAGAACCATCTGTGTATCATGACACGTTTCATTTCAACTATACAGTATATGTACGATGAGGTGTTGTTCTTAAAATAAACGTGTGATAATATACATGTGTGATATTGAACACATATGATAAGATCATTTCGACCGATCATTAGACTCGTTAGGGCGATTACATATTAAGTCTTATCAAGATGGAGAAGAACAAAAAATACCAACATACTGCATTCTGACAATATTAAATAGAAACTTCTGCATATGTGTGTTGTAGATTTTATTTTTGTTCACAGCTGAAGTGTTGAATGTGTTGCTTGCCAACAGCATTTTGTTTGTTTCCCATGAAAATACACATTGCTGCCGCATTAAAGAATTGTGTTGGCACTATTTAGTGTTTTGATGTTAGTGTTGCATATATTGGATTTTTAGCCACATTAGCTCTGTGGTTCTAGGAGTGGCACTCTCGGTCTGCCAGTCCACCACTTTGGTCCAGACTGAAATATTGTTGATATATATTGAGATATCAATTATTGGATGGATTGCTATGAAATTTGTTACAAATATCCACTGTCCCAAGAAGATGAATTGTAATAATTTTGGTGATCTCTTAAACTTTCATCTAGCGCCAGATAAATATGTCTAATACTTTAGTTTATAACTAAATATTTACAAAACTAATGACATTCCCATCAGCCACAGCTGTTATGTGTTTAGTGTTAATTAGTACATGTTAGCATGCTAACAGGCTAAACTAAGATGGTGAACCAACATGGTAAACATTACACCTACTAAACATCAGCATGTTGTCATTGTCATTGTGAGCATGTTAGTGTGCTGACAACCACTGTACCAAAGCACAGCCTCACAGAGTTGCTAGTATCCTGGTATTGTTGTTTTTTGCTTTTGCATTGAAAATGCTTGAATTGACAGGTAGGTGTTACTTTACTTTAACTGCAGGCTAAATAAAAATAAAGATGTGCCTGTCAGGTCATGAGTAATTTTTGCTTCATATCTACTCAGTACTCCACAATCAACAACAATTTTCTGTGAGGAAATCTCTTTTCTTTATGGAATCGTTGATCACGCAGCTGTGCAGAACCACAGTGTTTAACTCAGTAGGTGTGAAAGAAGTTGAAACACACCATCTCTTGTGGCTGCACTGGATTCTGGTCTAATTGGTAGATTGGCAGATGCTTTTGTCCAAAGCAATTTACCTCCCATACACACACACTGGGAGCAGGTTTGATGTCTTGAGCAAGACACTGAAGCCCAGGACCTACATAAGGACAGGAGGAGCAGTTGACCTATAACCACCGAGCCTATGAATGATGGCTGACCTGCTTCACCTGTTCTTTGATTTTTGGGGAAATAACACTAATTATGCAGCAGTGATGTTTCAGATTACTGAACATCTTCTAGTTTGGCCAGCTAATTGCAAGAATAAGAAAGGACGTGAGCCTTTCATGAGCATGCTGGCACTAGCTTACTGCTTTGGGTGAGCTTACAGTTCAAAAATAGCAGTTATTATTCTTGAGGATGTTTGGACCACAAACAATAGAGTCTTCAGAATCCATTGACAGGCTGCCTCCCCTTTGACCGCCCCACTTTTAGGCCTATATATCTCATTTTCTCTCCTTCTCCCCGTTTCTCTCCTAGTTCAAGTAATTTACTCTCAGCGTTATTTCCTGGCATAAGTCGCCAGATATAAAAATGTATTTTTCTCTTCTACTTTTCTATCCCTCTCCTGTGTCTATCTCTCTCTCTCTCTCTCTCCTCCTCCTCCTCTCTCTGTCCCCGGTGCGCGTCAGAGCGTGCGCAAGCAGCCTCTCCGCCTCTGAGCCGTCTGTGTACTACAGCGCTGCTCCGTCTCTCCCATTCACCACAGTTTACTATCACACAGACGGAGCGCGTACAGAGGTGCTGTTCTTCTTCCTCTTCTTCTTCTTCTTCTTCTTCTTCTTTTACCCCGCTTTTGGATTATCACTGTGTATTTCATCATGCTGGAAGTGGAAGGTAGGATCTTAAAACGACATTTCATTCGGCTTTATTTGTCATTTCCCCCCTCGACAACTTTTATCTATGCCTAGCCAGATCATGTTTGGGATGTATGCGGTTTCTTTCCGATTCGCCGGTTGCCATGGATGTGTCTTTGAGCACCATATTGCTCGACTTTGCCGTGTTGTGATTTGTAGAGTGAAGTCAATGAGAGATGTTAATGCTCGTCGTTGTGTAACCGGGAGGAGTGTCTGTCCGTGTGCGTAACGGTGATGCTGAATTTCATCAATGAAGATGCTCAGGCATTCTTTAAACAATGGCACTTTCTTCTACTGTATTTCGTTTTTTTTTTCATGGCGCGTTTGAAACAATGAAAAGAATTATGTGGCAGCCGGTGTTATTTTAGTCTGCTGTGGGCTTTATCTCCTTGTCTTGAATAATTCAGAAAGTTCTTTGATCTCAGCAGGGGAATAAACATTACGTGAAGGTTGGACGACTCCCACAGGTTTCACTTCTCTGCTGCATCAGGACAGTCTCTGAAAATGTAATTAGAGGCTACAAATGAAATGTTGTTTACATGCAGCAATTATTTAGGCTAATACAAGAAAAGATGGGAAATGGCAAAGATTATGGTAAAAAAAAAAAAAAGGACTAGGAAATGGCAGAAAACAATGAATCTGATGACATTTTTCTGAATTCTACACTGGATTATTTTTTAATTTGGATTTGTCCCCCTAAATTCTTAAGGAGGAGTCACATTTTCGGCCATATCTGAGTTACTTTAAATACCTTACCCCACCCTAGAAGTCACATTATTTATTTAACAAGAAGCTGCTGATCTACCTCCTGCCTACCTCCATATTTCTCCAGTCACTCATTGGTTGAATCTCTGTCAAGGAGTTGATTCAGCTAACAGCTGTATTCTATGATTACTGCAGTTTTATAGATCTGTTGGTCATTTAAGGCTACCTTGAGTTGACTTGAGGTGAAGCCAAGAGACAATAATCCATGTTTTCAGTATTTTTGATGCTTGACCGCACACAGGATCCGGGTGCATGTGTTAGTTAATCTAATGTTCTTGTTTAATGAGGTTATGCCGTTGGGTTTTTGCTGTGCTGCAGCTGGAAAAGTAGACCGAGCTGAGGTCAGAAGTGCATTGAATTCGAGGATCTGGTTGAAAATGAGGACAGCCTGGTGTTGTGTGTATGTTGTCTTCCAGCCATGCACATGGAACATGATGTAATTATTGGGTGGACATATGTTTTAAGGGCTCAGGTGTAACTGGCTTGTTTCAGAGAGAACAGGATTTGTATTTTGGCTAAAGTAAAAAGCAAAAAAGAGCAATGAGGACTTCAGTGCTCTTTTCTATTTTCTCTTACTCCTCCGCTTCTCCTCCTCCTCCTCCTCTGCCTCATTCATGTGAATGGATGGATGCTGAGGGCGGAAGTGTGGGCAGCTACTAGACACTCAGAAATATAACAGTTTTAGAAAACATACATTTAAAGGATTGTCTATTTCAATATTTCACTCCTCTTCGGTCTTACTCCTCTCATCCACCCTGCTCCATTTTCCATCTCTTTTCTTCCTCCAGTGAACGGGACACCGGCCAGTCAGCTGTCCACTCCTCATTCGGGAAAATCTCCCAGTCCCTCCCCGACCAGCCCGGGCAGCCTCAACCAACGCCGGGTAAGACCAGAATACACAGACACACATCCACACACACACACGCACACAAAACATTTAGTGACACTAAATCTATAACACATTCCTTCTATGTTCTCAGGAAAAGGACAAAGCCGTGACTGAGCATAGGCCGACTACATCTTAGAGTCGCTAGAAACCGAAGAAACCACAACATCCCAACATCTTTAGTGTCTCAGAGGGGGGCGGGGCGTTGACCTTTGACCTCACGCAGTGCTGATCTGGGATTCTGAGAATTGCAGGCTCATGTTAGGATCCTCTAAATGTTACAACTCTTATATCCAGTGTTGATAGTTTTCAAGGGCATTTCCTCCTTTCATGCTGATACTTTGTCATGTTCCAACATATGCTGACCCATAGCTCCTTGATCCTCATGGAGAACTCTTATCTGTCTCTGGTAGCTAAGCTATCACTGACTTTTAGAGATGACCTGATCTGTCAATTTGTGCAATATCTGATTTAAAGATGAGACTGATGATTGGCTTTGTGAGCGGCCCGCTCCAATCTTCCAAGCGGTTTTTATTCTGCTAAAATTGGTCTGCATCCTCTGTTAGCCACCAAGCAGTGTGTTGCATTTTAGTGTCTTTTTGCAAAAAAAAAGACCCAATCAGAACCTATTGTTGATCTAAGATTGCTTTTATTTATCAAGTCATGTCTTTTTGTACATGTACTTTTGTGCAAACAATTCAGAAAATATGTTTTATACTAGCAAATCAGATTATTTCAGGCATTATTCTTTTTGTCAAGTATTCAGTGCTTGGCCTGAGTTTTAAAAAAATCCCATTCAAACTCCCAAACTAAGAATAATAATCTGTTTTCTATAGCTAACTGGGGAGAAAGAGGATCTGAGATGCAAACTCACTATGTACACTGTAAAGCTCGTTACTGTAGAGAAAATACTACTGTGCAGAGGGGGAGCATGCAACTCAAATGGAAAACCTTGAATTCCACATTAGAGAGGCTGAGTTCATGTACGGTGTGTGTATGTGTGTGTGTGTGTGTGTGTGTGTTCAAGATCAAGTAGTATCAAGTATTCGTTAATCCAGTCCTTGACAGAGATGATGGTGAGCTTTTAATATCGGTCTCAATCCCAATCAGACCCTCGTTTCTCAAAGCAGCTTTTTTAATTTGTAGCTCTAAGCCTGCTGCTGATTGACTTCCCTCATAAACAAACACTCACACGCTCAGCTCACCTCAAGCTTCTTACAGTCACAGGCAGACACAGCAGTATATTTGAACCTGTCATGTGTTCATATGGGCTGCCACTTGCATGTCTCTTGTGTTTTGTCACACATACTCGCTGAAACCTGCAGCATCTAACGCATTCATATATTCATACACTCATGTGCAGCTATGATTTATCTTGTAATTATTTAGCTATTTATTGGTGCATTCACAAAGCTTTTTTTTTTGTAGGAAGAAAAGGCACATGGTTGGAGTCAATACCACAAATATAGGACATAGGCGTGTATGGCTTTGTGTACGAGTGGCTGTATACACTAAAAACCAAGCATCAAGATTTAATTTCTTGGGCTCAGTAGCTTCGGTCTTGTGCTACATTTAATGTGCAAGGAAAAATTAATGGATGGCGAAGGGTCTGACCCAGTGACAAGGTTATATCGATGTGATATGAAGGTCAGCCAGGGCAACAGAAACAGATCAGATTTGGGTTGTTAACAGAACAAGGTGCATCAGACCCTCCTCAGTCATTGGTAATGGAAGTGGGTCACTGTAGATTGCAGTGTTGAAAAGGAAAGAAGTGGGGAAGTGCACACACATTTATAAACTCCCTCTTTCTCTCTGTCCACTTCCCTCTGAATGAATAAATGTGGGGCAGATAACGTAGACAATTACAGTGCTCCCTTTCTGCTGCTCTGTTCTTTCCTCCTAGATCTTTTCTGCATTTTCAGAACGAGATCCTGAAAAGTCAAAGAGGTGAAGGTGGAGTAACCAGATGTAAAAAGAAACAGATTTATTGCCCCATCTGCTCCAAAATGCCTGTCATTTCGCTTCTAAATTCTCATCAAACATTAGCCTTCACACTGACTTTTTTGGGATTAAATTCTAGTTTTACAGAACACAGAACGGCAAGGGATTATTCCAGTCTTTGACACTGGAATAAAAATCTTGACACCCTATACTAAGCCTGCAATGGCTTGGCTGGAAGGAAGGAAGGAAGCCTCACAACCCATTATCTCTCTTCTCCACGCTGCAGCTTCACACTCTTCAGCTATATTACAATGTAATTCTCCCCCCACCCACTTCTTACTTTTTCTATCCGCCCTGCTAGCGATTCTCCCTCTGTCCCTTCCCTCACTTCATCTTCCACCCATCCCCATCCCCCCTTCTTCCCCATATGAAAAGGTATTAATTTCACAGAGAGAAATTATATTCCATCATTTCCCTTGTAGATCAATTCTAAGCTTCTTTTAAGGAGAAGGCGCCAAGTTTCTAGCACTATATTTGCACATTTTTGCTCCTTTTGTGTCACCTCTGTCTAAACATGCCTGAATATTCATAAGTATGGCGTACACACATTCAAATCCTTGGCGATCATCCTCACACTTGAAAGACATAACTCGTGTCAGAAATGACCCTTTTCCTTAAAATACATCTATATTTTTAAAAGAACATTTGGGGCTCAAAAATCACAGTTTAAAATGAAAACTCAGCTAATAAGGTCATGAAAGTTGCCATGAATCTATTTTCCTAAGCATCCACAGAGCCTTAGTGACCTACTACGAGGACTGCGTTTAAACAATTCACCTCGCTGGACCCTACATTTAAACTCTTAAAGGCACTTTGCTGCCTGAAGTAGGTTGCTCACACAGCTCAGTCCATCATAACCTATTTCCTCGAGCAGAATATACAGACATAGTATTGCGCCATGCCTTTTTCCCTTTCGCTTTCACACATACATGACTGCAAGCGGAAAGACATTACATTTTCGCAGAAAATATGCACAGAATCACTTACACGTTCATGTATGCTTCAGAAAAAAAACACTTTTATACATGAAATCGCCATTTGCACACTGGCGGTAGACAGCAGCTCGATGCGGACTTGCACGTGTTATGTTTTATACGTTTGGTGCACGCTAGAGTGACCCATTTTCATGAATTGACAACAGAAGCATGAAAGAGTGGTCTACATTCATGAGGTCATCCATCTCCTTTTAGTCCTTTCAGGGCAACCCGCCTCACTAAGAGCACCATAGTTTTCTAAATTTATATCGGTTTAATATTTAACCTACAACCACATGCAGAAACACAGTCTTTTCTATTAATATCTGTCAATATAAATTGAATGAGATAGCAAGGTCACTGCTTTTCTCTGTATGTTTGCGCCATTAGATGTTAAAAACACAGACAGGGAAATAAATCATTAAAAAAAAAACAGACAATACACAGAGAGTAGTGACAGACAGATTGAAGACGAGGCAAACAGAGGGGTTATGATGCCAATGCAACAGCTGTGATACAGTCAGGTAGCTGACTGTGTGAGTGTACGAGAGGAAGAAAGTGCTAATTGTCACCTACATCCTCCTCTCACCATTGACTCATCTGTGTTCATCATCCATTGAATTGCATGCTCCATCTCTCATTCTTATCCATATTTTGTGTTGGGTGATTCATAATTAAATTATGTGTATGAGTGTGTGTGTGTGTGTGTGTGTGTGTGTGTGTGTGTGAGAGAGAGACACACAGAGAGCAGACTAAAGAAAAAAAGTGTGTATTTTGAACTTAATTATTGTCTCATCTCATCCATGTGAGTGTGTTGTAACTAAAGATTGTATTTGTTATTTGGATGTATTATATTTCTTATTTCATGTTGTGTTGATGTCATTAGAATGGCTTGTCCAGTTTCTGTTTCTATACCTGCCAAAAGAAACTGGCGGCATCGCATGGGAAAACTGCAGGTGTTTGGTTGAAGTCACTTTCCTACCCAACAAAAAAATCCTTTAAATTGGTCACAGATAATTCAAATCCGGCTCGTATTTACATATCTTTAATGCATCTAAACGTTGGTGACATCAGATTTTTGCAGGGTGTTTTAAGTTTTTTTTCTTGCACTCCCATTTACATACATAAAAGATATGTAAATAATCGCCTGTGTGCTTGACTCACAGGCAAGTCATCTGCATATTGTGATTTTTCCCATGTAAGGCTGCCAGCTCTTCTCGGCTCGTTCATTTCTGTTTGTATTTTCTTTGCTTGATGTATTAATTTCCATTTGTTGATGTCATCATTAAATTCAATGTCATTTCATTTTCATTTTGTGTTCTTTTTTTTTCCCCCTCATGCTCCTCATTTCATCTCAACAAAGTGTCTGTTCATCATGTTCCTCACGTATCAACAAATACAGAGATCAGAGAGGATTAGTATGATGATGGTGATGATTGTCTTCATATACTTACTTATCAATGGTGCTGTTTTGTTAAACTTACTTCTATATCCTGCAGAGGAGAGATTACAACACAAACTCAGTCCCACAGGTGCGTTAATCTCCCTGTCCCATTGCTTCTATTCTGGATTGGGTTTTTTTAGGAGTGCCCAAGTCACCCTCGCATTTTTAAATTTTCCCTGAAGCATTTAATTACATTCCCGTGATTCCCCAGGATTGCAGTCCATAAGGATTGATGATTACATTGGTGATTAGAAAACTTCCCCCCGTGTCCAACTGGCAGAGCAGAAAGACTGAATCCCCAAACAGTGCTGATCTCTTCTGATGAGAGTCAAACAGATTAGGTTTCCTCTCTGTCTAGACACCAAAATATGAGCAAAGAAATATTATCTCCTGTACCTCGTGTTCTTATGAGAGGCAGAGTAGCAACTTGGGACAAAACAAAGTATCCTGTTTCTATCATGTCATATTAGATTTTGCCCACAAAAGCAAATACTAATAAATCCTGCCTTTTTGCTGGATATTGCGTGACAGCCAAAGTGACAAGAAATGCTGCCGGAGAAGAGGTTTAGCTCTTCCCAGCCTGAGGGACAGAGAGGAAGAAGGCTTTAGGATGTGTCTTGTAATCAGATTCACACAGGGGGCATTGAGGACAAGCCTAGCATTACACTTAAGTTGGTTATGTAAATGCACAGTGCATTTTTAATGCTGCATTCTACAGCTGACAGACTTCCTTTTTAACCATAGAGTCAAGCATTATTTGCGCTGCTCCACATCCGCCTTTGAGATGATACTCTATGTTTTAGGTTAATCATGGACATCCTGTTTAATTCATATTCATGTACTGATCAGTATTCAGATGCTGAGTGTTGCCCTTGCGGGTTTGAAGAGCAGTGGCTGCAGCCGTGATGCAAAAGGTTTGTCAGTGTGTTTTTTAGCCTTGTGAGTCATAGCCATAGCAAAAAATATAGAGATGTAGAGTTAGGAATAGTCGACGTTGTGTTGTGCAACAGGGAGAAAGCTGGATGGTCTAACAATAACAAGACAGTTCTTGCCTTTCTTGCCAAATCTAATGATCAATATCAACCAGACCAGACTCCATACGTCTTTCTTCTTGTCTCTTCATTTCGCTTTCTCCGTCTCTCGTTCTTTCTCTCTCTCTGTTTCTCACTCTGTCTGTCACTCCATCTGTCTGATAGTTTTTTTCACACAGGAAAGAAAGACACAATGTTCATAGAAGGTTGAATCCACCTCCCAGCCCGCAGACAGGAAATGGCCATATATAGGCTTCTGTCTCCACACTGGAAGTCTCATAAGCTGCCTCTCTCCTCTCTGAGCAGTTTCCATAGCAACAGCATTTTGTTTCCCTCGGTGGCAGGAAGAGAGATAGGAGTTCAAAATGAGAAAGCGAGCAGAGGACAGAGCTAGATGTGAGATAAGGGCACAGGAGAGGTAAATATACCAATGAGAAAATAAAAAGAGCAGAAGAAGGATGTTTTGCAGATAAAGCGCAGGAGGGTCATTGGTTTTACGGGTATTAAGTAGGATTTCTTGTTCTGGGACGAGTGCCCGACCAAAAACAATGTTACATAAACCAAATTCAGCCTGACTCACAGCTAAATTCACCTGGGTGGCTTTCAGGTCGCAGCAGAAGAGATGAGTAAAAGAGCTGACAGCTACTCGAGCAGAGATATAGGGCAGCTCAGCTCTGTAAATAGTTTTCAGATCTGAGTCTTTACGATGGGTGGCCTTTTCTCTCTCTGCCAGACAGTGTCACAGTCTGACTGGACACCACACAAATTAGTGGTTCACATGAGGTGAGATGTTGAAATCAGAGAATGAAAAAAAATACTTTTATTTCATGCACAGACCTTTTTCTTCAGACTATAGCCAAGATAAGTTCCCAGCAAATATTTTTTACATTGAATAGAACCCACTTTGTTACACAACATCTGATTTAATGTGACAGCTTCAAATGCCGTTTCAAGAAGTTTTGTTTCATGAACTTTTACCATGAAATAATAATGCATCGCTGAATTTCTACACTTGTTTCACTCTGTTTGCAGCCTATTTCAAATGCTGGCTGGGTTATTATCATAATCCCTCATCCATTAATTCATCAAGACTGTTTAGATCTCATCTCTGCCAAGCAGTCAGGCCTAATTGATGTGTGATTTATACTATGTGATATGAGGGAACTTCAAAAATACACCTGCGCTGAATTGAGAGATGAAAGGGAGAACCAACATCTAGCCGACATCAATTAGAGCTGGTCACCAACTCTATTTGGGTTCAACGTTTCAAACAGATTGCACACTGAAATGGGCTCATGCATCACACATAGCGCAGACATAGCACAGTATAAACTGCATGTTAATAATTCACAGCAGCCAGGGGGCTCCGCTTATATTTTAGAGAAATTGTAACAAGGTCCACTCCCATCACTGGCTACTGGCTGCATGTGCCAGTTGCATCTGTGGGGTTTATTCCAGCATTGGAAACCCCCCAAACCCCCCAAAGATCCGTCACTGCTGTGTCCTCAGAGGTGACTGTGAGAGTCTTTGATAGAAGGATTTGAGCTGAGAGGAGGAGAGGGACAGAGAAATGGAGAGAGGAGACGATTTAGGAAAGTGGAAAGCCAGAATAAGAACAAAGGAAGTATAATCCAAAAGTCCAAATCAAGTATTTGAAGCCGACAAATAATCTTGGATGAGAACCGAGAGACAGATTGGAGTAGGGAAAGCGCAGAAAAAAACGAGAGCAGCAGATTCTCATTTACAGTCCCATCTAGATCCTCGCTCCACCGTCCTTGTTGCTTCCATGACAACCAGACAGGAGGTTACAAGGTGGAGGGCGTAATGAGTTTTTGTCTTTAGATAGATGCAGACGCTGCATCTCAGCTGCTCTCTTCCCCCTTAATGACCTCCTACTTATCAATTCAGATGAAAGGCAGTATTCATCCACCTTTATTAGTGTCACCAAAACCTGTGTTTTCATGCTTTATTAAAGGTAGTAGTGGGAAGTGAAAGCAAGGTGCAATGAAACAGCAATTATTTCAAGCTCTGTGAATGGAGAGGAGCTCATTGGGATGCACGCGTCTGTCCAATGTGGACACACACACAGAAGCACACACACACACAGGTGGTTGGTGAATAAGTAACCGCTCTATATTCAGCTCACAGGCTTAAGTAAATCTGCTGCGGCTCTTTTCGTGAGCATGATGTACCAGCACAATACAACAGAGAGGCACCCAAACACAAAAACAGACTTAGGGATGTTTTGAGGATGAATTGCACAATGTCCCTTTGTCTATTTTTGGACATGTGTATTTGTTTCAGCTGGGTTTGTGGCTCATGGGGCTGTTTCATTGTATTATGTTGAGTGAGAAGCAGATTACAAAGCATTTGAGGTAATACTGTAAAACTACAGATTGAAATAACCCTTTCCCCTCTTGACATCTGGCTCTCTGTGTACCTGTCTCCCTCTCTGCAGGGGTCCCAGGGTTCTTCCACCTCTCTGTCTTCCGCCAAAGTTTCCAGCTCAGTGGAAGATAGCAACGGACTGGTTACTGAAGGTGAGGAAAGTTAACGTTTACAAGAACGTCCCCTCCGATCCGTCAGTGAGCAAAGGCGATGTACTTGCAAATATCATGCATGTCTGAATCATGTTCATGACCTTTGATGCATCTCTTTTCTCTCTCTCTCTCGCTGCTATCTCGACTGTCTCTGTCTAGTTCCTCTGATTTGTACATCCTGTTCTCAGCACCTCGTTTTCTCACACCTTTCCCCACCCCGGGCGTCTTATTTCACACCTCTGACTCTATAAAACTTAGTAACACGACAAACTTTGATGTGCTGGTAAATCTTATGAAGGTTGGCAAACTATGAGTTGGTGACATCATGAAGGAAAAAAGCCACTCATCTGAACTAAAGAAATACCTATAAATCTCTATTAAGATCAGTCAGGGAAATATTATCTGACATTTTCAACTGATTTTATTTACTCAGGTAGTCTCAAATGTCATGAATCAATTAATGAATTAATATTAAAATGAACATTTATTTGCATTTTGATTCACCGCTTGGTTTCACATATACTTTTCCATTTGCCAGCTGTATTGTCATCATTTATAGAGCACTCTGCAGAGCCTTAGTGTGACAAAAATGTCAACCATTGGATGTAATAAGAGCCCTCACTGGCACTGAAACTTAATTAAAAAAAGATTCATATATGATAATGGTTCTACATTTAAATCTGTTTTTAATTATCTAGATGTTTTAGTATCTGTGTATCTGTATTTATTGAAGTTTTTTATTTGTTAATTATTTTATAAATCTCACCTTTTTGTTATACTGTAGTTGTTCAGCCTGTGCTATAGCCCTTTTCAAGGCTCTGTACTTACCTGTCTGTATACATGGAACTGAACTGAACAAGCATAAACTTCTTGAGTCTCTCAGTGGCTCTAAACGTCATGCTTCCTCCCTGCAGCCGAGGTTCTAGTCGATGAGGTTCCAGCTGTGCCGTCCTACATATCGGACCGCTACAAGGTGGGACGCATGTTAGGTGACGGGAACTTTGCAGTCGTCCGGGAGTGTGTGGAGCACTCCACAGGACGGGAGTACGCTCTGAAGATCATCAACAAGGGCAAATGCAGAGGCAAGGTAAACAGTGAAAAGAATACCGCAAGAAGATACCCAACTTCAAAATAACATTACTTCTTCTTTAATTATTCTGTTTCTGTTGGCTTTAAAAATTTAATTCAATTCTTATTCCAGGAGCACATGATCCAGAACGAGGTGGCCATCCTCCGCAGGGTCAAACATCCAAATATCGTCCTGCTTATAGAGGAGGTGGACACTTACAATGAGCTCTATCTGGTCATGGAGCTGGTCAAGGTGTGTGTTCATGTTTGTATACTGTAATTATGGGTTTATTTTATGTGTTTATGCGTCATCTGCTCTGCTTAAGGACAGGCTGACAGATTTTTCCCAAACTCAGATAACAGATAGATATATTCTCTATGTATGATGGCATCATTATCTCCAATTTGATAGCACCAAAGAGGAGCAGGGAGGCAGAAACTGTGACAGACACAGAGCAGCGCCATTCAACCGGTAAAGCAAATGATGAATTCCAACCAGTCACACAATGCAGGATGGAGAGAATCGGTCTGTGGCCTGGAGCGCTCGTGTGTTCACATTCTTCATTCTCTCTTGCTCTCTGAGTCAAGAAATGTTTGTGCATAATTCAGGAGCCAGGAATGTGATCCATCTGTTCGTGTTGCGGCGTAGAGTACTACAGAATGTAGATGAGAGGCAATCTGTGGGAGAAACGTACGTGTGAGCGTGCCCAAAGTAGGAGGATCGAGAGGAGGCTGTGTGTATGAATGAGGCACTTCAAGAATGACAGGGACTGAGAGAGGGATAGACAGATGAATGCATTGGAAGGGGAGGCAGTATGATACACAATATAGTCACAAGTATGGTGTCCATATAGTTGTATGTTGTTTTGCCTGGTGCTGTTTTTGGTCCCGAAGCTCCAGTCAAGGAAAGGCATTTTGCGGAGGGTCCTTTCCTGTATCAAAATGACAGAATGAGACCCATAATGAAATGTTTGCATTGGTTAATGAGCTGTGGTGTCTGACAGCTCTCATATTTAAATAACTGCTGCTGTGCAGGTTGGAGGCTGACAGTGTGTTTGAGTCTATGCAGAGAGAGAGAGGGAGAGAGAGAGAGAGAGAGATTCAGCCCTATATGTCCCACTTAGTCCACTCAGGGAGAGAGAGACACAGAGAGAGAGCGAGAGAGAGAGAGGTGAGAGGAGGGTGAGATTCAGACAGAATGAAAAATACGAGAAACCGAGACAGACAAAAGCCTGAGAGAAAAAGAGAAAAGGGTGAATTAAAGGGAGGGAAAATTAAAATGAAAAGGAAATATTAAAGACAGAGGGAGGAGATGTTTCAACCAAGATGTGGAATGAGAACACAGTATACCCCCGCAGCTGCTGAATAGATGAAAACCCCTCGCAACTAAATCAACTTTTTTTTTTTTTAGCTGAAAACTATTCTCAGCTGAAAAAAGATGAGCAACTGTGGAAATGAATCTGTCAGGTTATGTGTGAGAAAACGCCAAACTAACTCCTGTGACAACCCACCCATCCATCATGATTTGTCCACAGGGCGGAGATCTGTTCGACGCCATCACCTCTGCCAACAGATACACTGAGAGAGACGCCAGTGGCATGCTCTACAATCTGGCCAACGCCATCAAATACCTCCACAGCCTCAACATTGTGCACAGAGACATCAAACCAGAAAACCTGCTGGTGAGTTCACACAAAGTGGGTCTTTACTGCATGCATCTGTATACATGGTCATATAACTTGCCGCAGTGTAGACTCCCTCTTCCTCTCGTTTTTCCTCCCTCCTTTCTGAATGAACAGTGAACTAATATCACTCTCACAGAGAGAGATGACTCATCCTTGCTGCCCTCACTTCTCCTGCACACTCCTTCTCTAGCTTCCCTCGTTCGTGCTTTCTCTCCCTCTTTCTCCCTTCTGTCGACCTCCTAGTTGTCCCCTCGTCCTCTTCCTCCAACTGCTGTTCTTAATCCCCTCCTTTGCCCTTTCTACCACCCTGAGTAACCCCGTACAAGCCATAGTCGGGGCAAGACTTACAAATATACCACTCCAGACATTGTTGAGTGGCCTCTCGTTCCACATTCACCCCTGCTGACCTAAGATGGGTTCCCAGCTTCTTTTTTTCCGTGTTTCTGCTACTCCGTCTCCACGTCTTTGCTTTCCACCTGTTTCAGTTAAATAAGCAGTGCTAAATAGGTTGAGTGGGCTGCCAAAAGAGTGATGCTTACACTTCTAAGTGCTGCTGCTTTGTCAGTTATCTTCACAAAGATGTGCTCTTTCTTTAATGTCAAATGTCCCGATGTGGAGATTTAGCATGAATACACGTAGTAGGTGGACAAAATAACAAGAGCATCTTTACTGAACTATGTATGGAAGCAAATACAATAGCTGAACAATAAATACGACCTCCATGAAGTATTGTCAGAAAGGAATTTGTGCAACTTTATGGTCATTTTTAAGATCATTTTTTTGAAGTTATATTATAAAGTGCTACGTAATATTTTTTCCCACCGCCTGTTGCATACACATACCAGTGAGACTGGTGAATGTTAATCTCTTGAAGTGTGGATTAGATTAAAGTCTCTATGTGTAGGATTTGAAAATTTCCAACTGCATCAATCTGCATCAATCTTCCCCAACAAAATTTATGCCACCAGAATAATTTGAAAGATACTATAATCACATACAATTCTACACATAGAGGCTTTAGATTATTTACACACACACACACACACACCTTATGGGAGACTTTGCATTACACACACGCAAATGCGGCAAGATTTACAACCATTGTTTATTCAGCTGCAGACAGGGGAGTTGTTTATACTACACACAGTCTTGATTATGCTCATCTCATTGCAGCTCTTTAAGACCCAACACTCAACAGCATTTGTTGTATGTGTCCGTATGTATTTTCTCATGTGCCTATAGGTGTATGAGCATGCAGACGGCAGCAAAAGCCTGAAGCTGGGAGACTTTGGTTTGGCAACTGTGGTGGACGGACCCCTCTACACTGTCTGCGGGACCCCGACATATGTAGCACCTGAAATCATCGCAGAAACAGGGTAAGTGCAACAGTAGCTGACTTTAGGTTACATAGACAAGAATTAGGAAAAGCAGCCATTTATGTGACGAGACATCACTCCTTTAATATCATGACAGAAGAAAAGTCGTTTGCATTTTTTAAAGGAATTTTGTCTTAAAGGGAATTATACAACTCTGTATGTTTACAATAACCATCTTTTTCTCCATATTTTGCTTTAATTAATCTTATTTCTTTGTCTTTGTGCAGGTATGGCCTTAAGGTGGACATCTGGGCAGCTGGTGTCATCACCTACATCCTGCTGTGTGGTTTTCCACCGTTCCGAGGGTAAGCTCCATGAAATCCCACTTATCACTTTTGTTTGTCTGAGTCCCCCTAATGGTTGTCAATAATAATGCATCAGTGTCTTATTTATATGGACACATTCATGTGGAAATGTTTTGTTTTGCAGGAGCAGTGACGATCAAGAAGTGCTTTTTGATCAGATACTAATGGGACAACTAGAATTTCCTCTACCGTACTGGGACAATGTGTCAGATACAGCCAAGGTGAATATCAGCATCTGTTTGCTGTGTTTGTAGTGTGAGCTGGATCCAGTCACACGTTGGTGGGAATTTCTTTATGTTCACCTTATACGGAGGGGATAAAAACTCAACATTGTTTGCTTGCTGCTGCAGGAGCTTATCCGATCCATGCTGGAGGTGGAGGTGGATCAGAGATACACTGCCCTCCAGGTGCTAGAGCACCCTTGGGTCACTGTAAGTACAGTGTTAATTAAGCTTATTGAGCTTCCTGTATGTTTCCAGTTGAAATATTTTCCCATGAAAATGTCTATTTTTAACCCTCCTCTCCTCCACTCCTCTTCCATGCACAATACAGGATGAGGGTCTATGTGAAAATGATCACCAGTTGTCAGTAGCAGGGAAGATAAAGAAGCACTTCAACACCAGTCCGAAGGTCAACGACACCACTGCAGGAGTGTCAGTCATTTCTGTAAGTCACTACCTTTATAAACTACAGTACCCATAAACCAACTGGTCTGAGGGATTGATTGATTCATTTGAAGCTGTAGCTTTTCGTTTAACTGGTTTATACAGAAGTCTACGATAGTTTTCTGCAACTTTCTTTTCAGTTCTCCGCCTCTGACAGACAGACAGATACAACTTTTTCAATTAAGTTTGTGTCTTTTGGTATTTCTTTATTCAATTGAACTGGTGTTTAGATTGATTTTGCTGGTTTCTCTTTGTGCTCAGTTGGATGACAGCTTTTCTATGCAGAGATCTGGGTCGTTGGATTTCTACCAGCACCCGGCCATGTACTGGATAAGGTACGCAGGTTTCCATAGAGACACAAACCCGCAAGAAATCAAAACAATCCAAAATAGTGTCTCTGACATTGATGTCTCCCCTCCTCCCGTCTCTTCGCACCGCCCTGCTGACTGGCTGCTGCTGTGCGGCTTTGACAGCTTTATGTTGTCCCTGCTCTGTGGTCTTTGTTCTTTGGCTTTTTGCTTCTTTCCTTTCATCCCTCGCTCGCTGTGAGCACAGATTTCATACAGCACATGCATCTCTTGTCGTCTGTCTAAAGCCTTGTCCTCTACGTTGTGTCGCTGTATATCACTGTCTCCTGGATTTTGGAGCGTATGAATAAGGAAGTGCAAGTTACCCTGAAAATTACCCTGTAAATGTTTCTCCATTTTCTATAAAAGCCATTTCTTTGAAAACTAAGCAAAAAAATGGAGATTTTCACAAAGTAACAGTTTTTTTCACACAATTTCTTTGTGAATGCTGCCTTCCCAAAGAAATAACCCTCTTCCTGTGTTTGTTGCATTGATTTTCAGTGATTTTTATTTATTTATTTATTTTTTTGCCTGATGTGATGCTCCCCACCTGGCTGCCTCTACTAACACCACGGCTTGCTATTCAGCTCCTGTTGTGTGACTTTATCCATTATGGATTATGATCCATTATGATTCATGGAGGACCAAGAGGTTCATGGTTTTAAAGGTTAAAGCCTTTTATCGGTTGATATTCAAAGTAATTGGACACAGACAAGAGGAATTGATTAACAAGAGACTTGATTAAATTAATAACAAACAAATAAATAATGCATGAATAAACACAACAATTGAATGCATTAATCTAGCATTTAAAGGTCATAAATAGATCTATCTATCTAGGAATAATAAAATAAAGCACTTAATATAATTAATAATACATTAATGAATACCAACATTTGGTGAAACAAACAAACAAACAAAATGACTCAAATTTTTCCCATAAAAAAATAGAAGTGTGGAGGTAGAAACAATAAAATAGATTTATGATCAGAATGAAAAATGTAAATATAAAAATTATTTAAAAACGTTGATGTTGAATTGCTTCATTTACATTTTTCCGTTTGTTAATCCGTCTTCTGACTGTCCAATTAAATATCAATGAATCACTTAGTAAATGTGTGCAGGGCTCTCCTGGTCCTTCATGCTAGATTAGATCCGCTGTGCTGCTGGATATCTGCATCAAAGGATTTAATAATGTTGTTCTCTTGCTCCCACATTCAGGCCACCCCTCTTGATAAGGAGGGGCAGGTTCTCAGACGAGGACGCCACCCGGATGTGAAGCCGCTGCCTTTGCAGATGATGCAGACAGTGACAACGCTAACATCATCAACAACAAAAAGACTTTGGGCGGAGCCTCCCAGTTGCCTCCCCAGCCTGCCCGTGGCCCCTCCCTCTCTGACCCCTGACACTTGCTCTGACCCTTCCCCAAACCCCAGCCTCCCATCTGACTCTGATGACATCTCCATCAGCTCAGCCAGTACCGTCTGCTCCCCCAGCTCGCCCTTCTAGAAAGGAGGCGGAGGGGAGGAGGGGGAGGAGGAAGTGAGGAGGGAAAAAATCCTCATCCAGCTCCTCCCTCAATATGGAGGAGGAGGAGGAGGAGACGTACGCTTCCCCACACTCTCCTGTCTAGGGTCTACAGGGGAAAACTGTAAAGGGAAAAACAAAAAAGTTGAATCAGAGAGAACTTTCTGCTCTCCTGAATCCATCTTTCCAAACCAGGAGGAGAGATCGATCAAAGGGTGGATAGAGGACAAAGAGGGTAGAGAGATTGGGAGAAAGACTTCAGAGGCAACAAGAAACAGGGATCACAAGGCAGAGGGAAAAGGCAGAATGAGGTGAAAGACTTTTGTTTATTTTTAACGTTCTCTCATCTGAGCACATGTTGCAGACCTCAAGGAGCAAAAAAGGGGCGACAGTGTTGTTCACCCTTCAGTGATGATCTGGGCTCGACATGGAAACTTCCTTATGGTGGAACAGCTCTACAAGGCAATATGAGAATATGGACCAATGTTCATGTTTTATTGAACCTTATTTATTCATTCTTTATTCACTGCATTTTTTATATGTATTTCCCTTTTTCATAAAGGGTATGTTTTTGTTTGACTTGTCCTAAGAGCTTGGTGTAATGAGAATAATGGAAAAGTGTGTAGAAGTAGAGCTCAGAAACTTTGCAGTAGGCTACCGTGGACTCGATGAATAGTGGGGAAATGAGAGCTACAGTATGTAGAGGAAAAGTTTTTTCTTACAAAATGTGTGTTCATTGAAAAGGGGAAAGAAAATTGACAGAAATCGATCAAAGAAAGCACTTGTGCTATAATTCTGTGCTCCACACAGTTTGGGCATTGCCTTGCTGTAATGTTGGATTGCAGTATTACAGTTTACACTTTACACAGACTGCTATTTAGACAATAATGGTGCATTTGATTGCTCCTTGTAATTTTGTTAACCGCTTCATTCGATCTTGAAACACAAAATTCTGCAGCATTCAGGTGCTTGTGTAGCAAACTCAACTCATTTTTTCCTCAACATTTCACAACCATTCTTGATATTTTGTGATGCTCATGTACACACATGGAGCCTTGTTTACATTTTTTTTTCCAACTTTAAAGGCATAGTTCACCTACATATTCCAGCAGTAAAGAAATATATAATTGTTGCAGCCCAGGTGTACCACTTGTATGGGTTTGGGGAAATATTTTAGATGGTAAATGTATACATTTAACAGCTTATGAGTGGCCTATTTGCACAAAGTACTGCAGTTAAGGTGCAGTCAAACAGGTCTGAGAGGAAGACAGTATGGATATCGGAGAACCAGCAGCAGTACAGTGGAGGAGGATTTATTTCAGCTCTGTACAAGTCTATCTGAAACCTCATTCATAGCTTCATTTTCTCAGATGAAAGCATGACAGACATACAGTAGCCTATTCTTATAAAAACAGTTTAGTGATGAAGTATTGTTTATATGTTATGTAAATAACATAATTTTATTTATTTTGATAGTTCACAATACAGTATATTTCTTTACTAGTAGTAAGTCTATGAGAACTTAAAAAAAAACAATCAGTCCTACATGTGTATCAGTCAGCAAAGAAAAATAATAACCTAGAGGAGATCATCAGGTCGAAATGAAACAATACAGTTCTGTTGAAGACGTTTCACCTGTCACTATTTCAACCTGCTGTTGAAGCACCTGGATGAATGAGATGCATCTACACAGACAGAAGAGAGGAAGACGCCACCTTTGCTTCTTGCTAGAAAACTGGGAATGATGTCACTTCCTTTGCAAAAGCAACCAGTTTCCAGTAACTGATGTAAGATAAAAAAAAACAGAGGAGAAGCCAGAGGAGTGACAGAAATGCAGAGTAATTTCAAGTTTTGGCAGATGATCTCCCTGCAGTCGTCACACGTGTCTGTAAGTTTCTGTATTTAGCATATTCTCATTATCACACACATACAGTAATGTGCCGCCATATTGACCTGATCAATATGAATTAGCCGTGCTGCTGAAATCCACACACTACAGCACATGGGCACATGTGGTTTACCAAAGTGCTCTCACAGCTGCACCACAATATTACAATCTGTTGCAATACCAATACCTGTACCTCTGTTCAACAATGGTCTATCAATACTAATAGTAATAATTAAAATATGTTTCAAAAACTAATTGTCTGTGTCTTTCATAGAGCTTAAGTGTGATTTCTATGTTGTGTTCCCATTCCTATTTCAGAAGGTGCGCTGTTAGATTTTGATACTTCAGCCTGTAGAGTTCAGTGACTTTGCAGTCCAGTCGCAGAATTACTGGATTACCAAAAATGCAGTGAAACATGAGGCTTTGTTTGCTATTATTAACTGTTATCTGCTGGAGTGACACTTGATTAGAAGAGTACTCGATATGTTGTTATGAATCCCACAACAGTTGTGGTCAGAGATGTGTATTTTGTGTACTTGACATGGCAGGTGCAAAGGTGGGATGATAGAATAGAGGGACTTTATCAGGCCAATTTATTCAAGCAAATTTACTTTTTGGCTTTACAGTTACATAAAAATAAATAAATAAAATCTGAACAGCACAATGTACAGTTCAGCTTCAAGTACATCAGTTATAAAAGATGGACAGGTAATATCTGAAGAAACTGGGAAGTCACATGTGGCATCAACAATAGTAATAACAATGTTTCTCCCCCTATATCCCATAAGGTCTTCCAGATGGGAGCTTGCAAGTTCAATGAAAAAAGAATATAAAACTCTTCACAGTGTGCTTCACAGGTTTCTGCCTGTTACAGAGCAAATGCAGCATCTCAGACAGCTGCCTCTGTGCTTTCCTTGTGATTTTACCAGCCATATTCCCAGACCTTGACAGTTTATTTCTATTCTTACCTGCAGGAACGGGAGATATCTTAGGTCTGAACACTTTGGTAACTGTAAAATATATCTGCCTGTAGAAAAGCTGTCCAACTTTCTAAGATGTTGCATAACTTTCAACTTTCTGAGATGCTGTACGTCTCAAATATTTTTGAAGAGTATTGTCTTTCCAGTGCCTGGCAGCCTAAAGAACATGCACGCCCTGTGCCTGTTGGCTGAATAACTACTGAACAACAGCAGATAGGTCACTTAGCTGATAATTGATCGTTTGGGTCCAAAGTTAGTAATTCAGATTCATCAATATAATGGTGAATAATAATGAAAAGACAATCCTTGTTGGTGTTTATTGAGCTTCATTTTTGAATTGGTGGTTTTGGCATAATCTGGATTGTGACTGGAGCAGAATAGCAAGGAGTAGTGGTGGGATATCTGAGGATGAAGATATGGATCTTCAATGAACAAGAATTGCGAGTGATAGGAAAGGAGCAGGAAGGAAGGAAAAGAACAATAACCTGGTGATGTCAGGCAAACGGGCAGTCTAAGATGATGAAGAGTTTAAGATCATTCTTAAATTTAAAGCAGTACATGAAATATTGCCTGTAAGTCCATGCCTTAACAAATGGATTGAGGAAAGCACTTGGAGATATTGAACCCATAAGGTGTTAAAGGTGCAATCTGTAGAATTTAGCGGCATCTAGCAGAGTGGAATATAATATTCTTATGTATGTTTTAATTAGTGTATAATCACCTGAAAAAGAGAATAGTTGTGTTTTCATTACCTTAGGATGAGCCCTTTATATCTACATAGGAAGCGGTTCCTCTTCCATGGAGGCCGCCATATTGCACCGCCATGTTTCTACAGTAGCCCAGAATGGACAAACCAAACACTGGCTCTAGAGAGGGCCTTTTGCATTTTTCGCAAGTTTCGTGGCCACTGTAGGTTCCCCTACACACTTGGAAGGGGAGGGGGAGGGGTGGGGTATTCAGTTGGTTGCAATCTGCAACCTCACCGCTAGATGTCACTAAATCCTACACACTGGTCCTTTAAGAGATGGCAGTTTGTTGGTGAAGTGCAAAAATGCTGAACAGAGAAATAATGTGCTTAAACTTCAAACAGTATGTAAAAAAGAAATAGCAGAAAGAACAACAATTGGTGAGAGAAACGGAGTTAGGGGAATGATATTGAGATTTTCCCTGGGAGAAAACGTGGAAGTGGAAATGCTTAAAGGAGGAACAATAACAGGAATTAGACAGCTGCAGGCATTCAGGAATGGTGAAAAAGGTGACAGTCCATCAGTATTTCTGGAATTCAAAGATGAAGTTCTTCCTGGAAAGGTGATGGTTAGATATATGAGCTTTAATGTAAGAGCATATGTTCCTCCTCCTCTCAGATGCTTTAAATGTTAGAGATATGGCCACACTGCTAGTGTGTGCAAGGGAAAGCAGATATGTGGAAGATGTGGAAGAGAACAAGCAAATGGAGCATGTTGGAGTAATAGTACAGTAAAATGTTGCAACTGTGGGGGAAATCACACATCAGCCTAGGAGGATGCACAGTGAGAAAACAGGCAGAAGATTGTGGATAATGGAAAAAGAAATTGAAGTATGATCCAAAGTAAGGAAGCAAGCTCAGGGTTAGGACTGTCACATAACTACCAAACAGGAATCACAATGGACTGATGAGTCCTGTTTCTAGCCTATTATCAACTGCTCAGAGAAAGCAAATACCAAAACAGAAAAAAATCAAAATTATAGTGAAGGCAGGAACAAAGTTCTTGAACATTGTTGTGGAAATTTCTGTAATAAGTATGGATTATAAAACAGAGATACTTCTTTCAGAGTTTTAATTCTCACCTTGTGCACAAAGTGGGACCACCAGCCACTGTGAGCTAATGGACCAAGAACAGAGCTGAGCACCTCCGTTTTATAGCTTCATACTCACATCCTAGAATAGCAGTTAAGAATAGCACAACAGACGTTGTGTTAAAGCTATCAGGAGAATATCACATGATGCCATAAGACACATTGGACAGGGGACTCCTCCAGGGGCCCCAAGTCTCATGCTTCAGTTTACCTACTGTATGCCGGAGTTTTCTCTATACTCATTATTAAAGCAACCTCACCATATGACAAACATATGAGGCTCCTATACAATGAATCTCCTATAGGAAACTCTCAAAACAACTTACACATTGTAGAATATAAGAATGCATCTGTTAAAGCATGATTATCAGAAAGCAGAATTAATCCATAGGTTCATTGTCTCAGACTCATAGGCGCTGATCACATGAAACTCATACTGCAAAGTAAAAGGTCAGAACACAATTCACTTCTGCAATCTTGCTGTGGTTTCACAAATCTACATTAAAACATATTAATGTTAAAACATTAATACATATTACATACATAAAGTCAAATATGTGAGAAGTCAACATTTCAGTCACAACATGAAAGGCTTGTCTTGAGAAAAAAATACATGCAGATCTTAATCAAGGAGAAGGAACCTCAGAGGGAAGTCCTCAAATTATCCCATAATGTTTATACTTCAGTGCAATGCTAGAAGTCTGATTGCAAATGAACAGGAGTTTAAAGGATATATCAATACACTGAATACAAAACCAGATGTTATATACATACAGGAAACCTCAAACCAGCTCTAGATTTTATTATTCAAGGATATTCTAGCGTACGCAAAGATAGAACCAGTGGAAATGGCGGACGGTGTGTAATATTTATCAGACAAGGAGTAAAATATAGACAACTAACAGTACAAGAGTTAGAATGAATAGTTATCGACATATGGACCAAAGAAAATAATAAATTTCTATAACCCATGCAAACAATTAGAGAAAGAAAAATTAGAATCAATTTCGGAACATTGTAGAGGGAAAGTAATCTGGTGTGGAGACGTCACTGCACACATGGCGGGACCAAGAAGATTCAAATGGAGAAACTATAGAAGATATAATGTATGAAAAGGAGTTGGTGCGTTTAAATGATGGTTCAGGTACCAGGGTGAATTTGGTGAGGGGTAGAGAATCAGCAGTTGATCTCATATTGGTATCACAATCTTTGGCTGGAATAAGTGGTTGGAAGGTATTGAAAGGAAACACTGCAGGTAGTCATCACAATCCAATATCTGTTAATATAGGAATGGAAAGTGATGTAGAACAGGATAAAAGAGAAGGGAGATGGAAATTCAGGAAGCAAATTGGAGCAAATTTAAAATATTAAGTGAGGGGAAAATTGAAAGTTGTAAATATGAATTAGTCAGTTCATGACTTGAATTCTGAAATCAGTAGAATTATATTAGGAGCACAGAAAGAGTTGATCAAAGTCAAAGTTAGTTCCATGGTGGACACAAGAATACACTAAAGCAATACAAATTGAAATAAGGCTTTCAAAGTTTTTGAAAAAAAAAACCCCAAAACATTTTGATTAATTTTAAAGAGAAAGCAGGCAGCAGTGGGGAATATAATTAAGAGGGCTAAAAGAGAGTAATGGAGGAAATATTGTGATTCATTAGGTAGAAATGCACCATTAGAAAGAGTTTGGGGTATGATTAAAAGAATGTCTGGTAATAGGAAAGAATATGGATATCCTATAATGAAAGATGGTGGACATATGATAATAGATGATAAGAACAAAGCAGAATTAGTGGCACAGACTTTTGTTAAAGTACATAGTATAGAAAATTTGAATAATGAGGAAAAAAGGAGGGAGGGAAGGAACAATAGAGAAAACATAGAAGCACTGCAGGATGAAAAGCAATATGGAAATACAATTAATATGTTTTCAATGACAGAATTGAATAATATGTTAAAGAAATATGGAAAGACAACTCAAGGGAAAGATCAAAGAAGCCATTTTATGTTAAATAATCTTAGTGATAGGAGTAAAGAAGTATTATTAAAGTTGTATAATAAGATATGGGAAGTGGGATCCTTCCCCACTCAGGGATAATTATAGATTATTTCCACTATATGTAAACCAGGTAAAGATCCAAGCTTGGCAGAAAGTTTTGGATAGCTCTATCATCTCATGTAGGCCAAAAATGACTAATGAAAGGTTAGTTTATTGTTTAGAAATTGAAGGAGAAATAAAATGTTACCAAAGTGGATTTAGGAAAGGAAGAAGCACTATAGATCTTGCTCTGTGTTTAGAACACGAAATTAGGAAAGCTCGTTAACAAAGAATGTAGTGGCTGTTTTTTTTATGTCATATGACATGATGTGGAAAGAGGGATTAATAGTCAAGTTGCATCAATTGGAAATAAGAGAAAAAATGTAAAGATGGATTAAAAGTTTTTAACTGATAGGATGATCTCAGTAAGAATAGGGGAAGATTTTAGTGGGAATTATTTAGTTGAAAATGGATCCCCTCAAGGTAGCATAATAAGTCCAATATTGCTTTCAATTAAGATAAATGAAATGTTTAGTAATGTAGATAGATCTGTTGGGGTCTCATTTTCAGATGATGGGAAAGTAGTTTTTTTTTTTATGAAAAAGAAAATTGATAATTGAATCAATCCTAAACTATATGGAGAAAACTTAGAAGGAGTAGATTGTTTTAAGTACTTGGGGATTTGGTTTGACAAGAAGCTCATTTGAAAAACACATCTTGGAAAAATATAGTAGGAAAATGTAAAAAGATACTGAATATAATTAGATGTTTGAGCAGCAGAGAGTGGGGAGCAAAAGGTCTCCTATGTGTATATTGGTTTAATCAGGTCAATTTCTGATTATGGATGTATAATTCTATGAATCAGCATCAAAGACATTATTGAAAAAAAGTTGGACACAATCCAGTATCGAGTTTTGAGACTGTGCTGTGGGGCGATATAAACTTCTCCAGGTAGTTAAGGTCAATGAGATAAGAATAGCTCATAAAATGTTAAGCCCCACTGTGCCATTCTCTATTGTCCCACCATGGACCCTAGAAGCAGCAAGGGCCGATTTAAACCTGTTAAAGAAGGAAAAAGGAAAAAAATACAGGCAAAAATGAAGTCCGGAAATACGTCAAAGGAAATTATTCAGAATATGTTAAAGTATATATAGTTGCATCTAAAATGCAATGGACAATAGAGTAGGGATAGCATTTATCATTAAAGAATTAAATGCAATATCAAGTAGAAGGGTTAGTGATGACTTAGCAGTATATACAAGGAGTCAAACCGATCAGTTTTGATGGGTTCTGATTCCAGTAGTGCACTAACAAGTATTAAATACATGCAATCTGATACAAGGCATGATATAGTCCTTGACATAGCTCAAACAATATTCAGAATTAAGGAATAGAAATTAAACTCATGTGGATTCCTGCACATATTGGTGTAGATGGAAATGAGCTGGCAGATAAATATGCAAAGGGGAAGAAAAGGAGAAATAGGTATGGTTGTAAATTATAGCAAGGCTGAGGTTAAAAGAATAATCAAAACTGAAATGAAAAAGAAATGGCAGGAAGAGTGGGATAGAAGAAATAAGGGCCAGTACTACTACAGCATTCAAGGAAGAGTAGGAGAAATGAGAAGAAGCAATAGAAATAGAAAGGAGGAGGACTGTCACGGTGGAGTGCAGGCAGGTGGACCCAGGTGCAGACAATAGGGGCAGGCAGGAATGGTTCAGTGAGTTTATTGGCAAAAGAGAAGATTAAAAAGCTCACAGGCATGGGTGGGAAGTCCAAACAGTAGTTTCATAAAGTCCACAGAGCAGGGATGAAACAGGGAAAAGTCCAGACAGGCAGGCAAGCAGGTGCAGATATGACACAGGTTCAGGATTCAGAAAACAGACACTCAAAAGCAATATGACAACTACAACGATCTGACAGGGGAACAAAGGATCGATCCAGTATAAGTTGTGAGTGTCTGATGAGGGAATGAGTTGGCGGAGTAGGCCAGGTAGGTGCAAGACTGATGAGAAGTGGGAACAGGTGTGTAGATGGGGGAGAAGAGGGAAGTCTGAGGGCATCTGGTGGACAGCTTGAGGACGGCAGGTCTGGGGAATTGGAGGAAAGCACATGGCCTAGGAGAAGTGAGCAGCCCTGCAGAGGGCTGGGGATGAAAGCGTGTGGCTGCAGAGAGGGACTGAAGAGCAGATTGCGACAAGGACGTTATATCAAGGATGAGGTTTGGTCACACCGGTCTGAACAGTACATTAAACATAACAAATAAGCATAGATAAATAGGATAGATAGATAGGTAGATATGAACATTGTGGACTACAGGAAACAGTGCAGCATGTATTTTTATACTGTCCTAGATATCAGCAAGAGCGAAATACACTTTAAATTACACTTCAAAAGGAATCACATGACACTTGGTATTAGATAAGAGCTCAGGTGATGTAGGGTACAGAGCTATTTTCAGATTTTTAGAAAACACAGTAGGACCTAGTAGGAGAATTTAATGTAATAGATAGTAATTGTCCAGGAGGAGGCAGTGATACACCGAAAAGCTGTTTGCCAACCGCTCTTAAAAAACAAAAGAAGAAGAAGACAATTATTGTTATCGAAATGCAGCGAGGTCTTTGACAGGTTGTATCTGGCACGATAACCAGCTAGAAATAATATTTCCTTCTCAAATCATGGTGTTTTTATGACATATCGCCTTCACAAATTAGCCAAACGCCTGCTAATATAGGAAACTGGGCGGGGAAATGCCGGCAAATAGCTGCATTAGCTAACCAAGCGGACTGAAAGGGGATCTTAGTTAGCTAGCTTGCTCCTGCTAACGTTACACGCCGCAATCATGAGCGAAGATGACAACTCGGTACCAGCAAACAAAGACAAAGACTCAACTCTCCTGCTCACCAAAGACGGACAGAGGTACTATGTGAGTAAGGGCGGAGTAGTCGACAGCAGAAATGTGATAACCCCGCACGAACCCGACAACAACGTCTCCTCCTACGACATGGACGACCCGGACGAGGAGAGCGACGTTCTGGACACTTCGGATCCCAGAGACAGCGCCGCCAGCCCGGAGGAGCTCAACGACGAGGAGACGTCGGAGGGCGACAACGCTCCCAAACAGTGCACCTACGAGGGATGCACGGAGACCACAACGCAGGTGGCCAAGCAGAGGAAACCGTGGATGTGCAAAAAACACCGCAACAAGATGTACAAAGACAAGTACAAGAAGAAGAAGAGTGATCAGGCCATGTCCAGCGGCAAACTTGATGTAAGAATAGGTTGCGGCCATAGTTAAACCCATATATAGGTACATATTTATTACATCCCCTCCAAAAAAAAGGTATTTGAGAGATGTAACCTCAGCTTACTGTGCTTATGTTTACACTAGCTGGGCTGAATTGTTCTGTTTTTTTCCAGACTTTATGGAACCACAACAAACACAACAAAACTCCCACAGTTAATTGCTTTGTTTGTGTCCTTCTTTGTGCTAATTAGGAGAACTCAGAGGAAAGGCCTGTGTCTGTGAACAAACAACGTCTGGGTGCCATGGGAGACCGGCCAGCCAGACCCTCCCTGATAGAGCAGGTCCTCAACCAGAAGAGACTGGTAAGTCACTGCCAATGAGATTGACTGATGATGGCGTCATGACACAGATGGGTGAAAAACTAAAGGAAAAAACAAAATAAGTAGTCACTTAGTAAAGGTGTTGGTCCATCACAACCCTCCAGAACAGTTTCAGTGCTTTTTGGTATAAATTCCCCAAGTCTCTGATGCTACTGGGGGGATGAACACAATTCTTCCAAAATCTCCTATAAGCATTCAATTTGGTTGAGATCTGGTGACTCTAAAGGCCATAGCATATGATTAACATACTTTTCATACTCATCAAACCATGCAGTGACCCCTCAAGCCCTATGAATGGGGACATTGTCATCCCAGAAGAGGCCGCTCCCAACAGTATAGAAATCTTTCATCGTAGGACAAAGGCGATCAGAATAACTTTGTGCTGATTGTAGTGCCCTTGACCTTGACTTCTAAGGGGAAAAGTGGACTCAACCATGCCACGAGCGGACCCTTAAAATTGTCACCCATCTGTATGTTAGTGTTTCTAGTACCACTGGGAACATTTAACGTTGCCTCGCTCAACAGTAACCCTGTGCTGTTGAGCACAGCTGAATTATTGTACTGCACCTGTTAAGCATTTAAGGTTCGACTGCCAATGTGTTTCTTGTGTCCTTCCATCCAAAGTGGGAGACAGTAGCCTTTAGTGTATAGAGAAATTTTAGCACAAGGCGTTATGTACCTCACAACAGCAGAAATAGACAACTAGGCATTGGATCTACATAAATATCTGTGGTTGTGTTCCCTCATAAATTTGAATGTGTATCTGTGTGTCCCCCAGTCATTGCTCAGGAGTCCAGAGGTGATCAGCTTCCTTCAGCAGCAGCAGCAGCTCTTGGCCACACAGAGTCGCAGCCAATCACAGCAGCAGTTCCAGGGTTGCTGACGCAGGCCGGCCAGTGCTTTGCCGTAGTATTTCAGATGTACAGAGAGCACTGAAGAGACACTGACACTTGATGCATAAATTGATTGTTACCTTACACTGTAAACATATGCTTCCTCTGCTAGACAACCATGCTGAAGAAAGAATATTAAAGGAATAAAGGGACGTTAGAAACTGGGCGAGCAGATCTGAATCCCTTACAAATAGGGGATTTCCATACACATGTGCTGGCTTGGCTTTACTTGGTTTGACATAGTGTGTCAGTCCAGTGCAGCAGGGATTTGCGTCTCCATTGCAACAGTGCTACTAGCTTGAAGTTTGTCTTTAACTGATGATGTGCTTGTCTTGAGTTGATGACCATTAAAAGCAGCGCCCTCTTTAGAGTTGTTTATTAAAGCCCCCAAGAAGTGCGTCAGGCTGTGACTAGTGGTCAAAGGAGCATCAAAACCTCCATAAAATGACTCATTTCACTTAAGAATATAAACCATTCGGTCCGATAACATTTGGAAAGTCTAGAAGAGCCACACCATTGAATCATTTTATCTCATTCAAGTTAGCGGAGGGCTAAACCAGAAGGTAGCCAATTTATCCCTCAATGATGACAAAGCCCATCTGATGTCACCGCAACCCACTTGGAGGCGGGTCATGTGCACTTTGACTCTCAGGCGTGACCCAGCACAACTTGATGTGTTTACACTGGAAATGGAAAAAGGCTGGGGGAAAAAAAGTGCATTTCTTTAAGACTGACCATGTAATAATGAAACATTGTTTGGTGCTGTTTATGAAATAATTTCCTAAATCCAAGCCAGCATTTCTTTTCACTTTTACTTATTGTTCCTTACATTTTAGTTACAGTTTGTGCTTTTAATGTTTTCTTTTTAACATGAAGTGTTGTTTTATGTGTGACAATCAATCCTGTAATGCATGTCTGTAGCGTCTTTTCAGCCAAATGGGGCTTTCAGGACTTGTTTTTAACACAAAATTTTATACACCCATTAATCTGAAACTTGCACAAACAGTACATTTTAACTGTATACAAAAAGAAACAAAGTTTCGGTGGAATGACCAGTGTTTATGCTAGCTCTCTTAGCTTTGTGTAGAAAAGTGGAAGTGATGCACCACATGTTGGTAAAGTGTGACAAGCAGAGAGAGGTCGTGTGCTGTATGTCATTGTGTATATCCTCTGTTGTGAATATGAGATTAAAATTATGATGCTAACATTGAGAAATTTCTAAGACGGTTTTCTGAGTGCAATGTGAACTTTGTTCTTTAAAATTCAAACCCCGTAAAAAAACATTTGACTCTTGAAAAAACAACTTTAATGGAACAAGTACAAAGCAACCAGTACATGAAGTCCAAATATTAGTCAACAAATAGAAATACAGTACATACTACAATAATAACATTTATAATGCATAATAACACAAGTCTTTGAGTACCTACAAATATATACCACATTTTCTTGTCTTGGAGTGCAGTTAACATGTCCCAATGGAAACACAGAGGATTAATGCTAGTCTTGAAATTAAGAAACACTTGATCGTTTAACTACAACAGTAGTAAGTTAGCTATATGAAATTCAGTCATACATGTGTTTCATTTTTCCGGCATGATGCCACAAAGCTCTAACAGATATTTTTGTTCTTTTGCATGAGATGTCAAGAGAAGGACCGTCAGAAGGACATACAGAATCTACGACTACCTGTGTGAAGGAGCAAATGGCGCACACACTTCAAAGTGTGTGTGTGTGTTCATGTTATGACACTGAGGAAATAGGGTTGTGAGGGGAGCCCATTTGTGTGAGGACCTTATCCAGCCACTGCAGGGGCCCGTGCAGGTGCACCTCGATCCAGCAGGGGGTGCTAGTCACATCTTGACGGTGGTATTCAGCACCCCAGCCCTGAGGAGAGGACACAACCATAAATCTCAGCTGTGCATGTTAGCAGCTCAGTTAACTGTTAAAATTAATGGGTGCTAAGTGAACAAGTGTAATCTATATCCTTGTGTATAGTGCGATTCGACATGCTCAACAGCACTTTAAGATCAAAATAACATGTCAAGTTACAGTTGTAAACTCCGAGTGCACAACCAACCCGTTTTATTTAGCCATACCAAGCGGAAATGTGGCTAAATGTTTAATTTAACAAGAAAAAGTTCAGTACCTTAACAAAACTCATGCGGATGGTACACATCTTGGTGAGCTCGTAGACGACCTCAAAGCCGTGGTTAACAGACTGGGCGAGGAGCTGAGCAAACAGCTGGTTGTTAAAGATCTTGAGGCTGCAGCCGCTGGGGATCTTACACACAGTGGTGGCGTGGAAGCCGTGCTGGAAATTACAGTTGCGGCTCTGGACGAAGATACTGCTGTCGCTCAAGCACTCTGCGTAGACCTCGCCGCCTACGTAGTACAGGTGTAAACCTGAGAGAAAATAACACAAATAAATGATAAAGTCAATCCCGAGTGAATTGACTTAAATTTAGCAAAAATCGTATACATCACTCAAATGTTAAAGCATGTACATAGAAAATGTATAATCAAAGATATACATATTCAGTTACTTCATTGTGTACAAACTGAAACTTTGTGTTTTCCTCATATCCTGCCACAGGGAACCCACAAGGGCATCTATGCTTGTAAATGAGGAATGTCTTAATAGTGTCTGAATAGGAGACTGAAATAGGCCTCTGTCTGACCACTCTCCACCGTTTCTATCACCCCTATCATTCCAAACCACACATATCCTCGCAGTGTACAGTTTACTATAACCCACAGAGACACTTGATGTCTGTCCAACAAAGGCCGGCTTTCTGTGTTCTTTTACCAGGAGAAAAAAAAACAATATTTGGCCTGAAGGATCATAAAGCACAAGGATTCAGGAGGTATACACACTGGGCATCTATTAAAAAACTTCCCAGCAGTCCTTGCTCCATATTACATCCAATAAGTAAATACGCAGTAGAGTTGATCTGATATGAATTACCTGCCTGAGCCGTCCAGCCTACCTTTGCCTATGTGCCTGCGCGTGTGTTCGATGGTGGAGTTGCGGTTGACGTTGGATAACAGGCCGAGGCAGAAGCGGTTCTTGTTGTTGGATGGGTCTGTGAAGCCGTCCACCAGCACGCTGCGGGATGAGGCGTGGAAAGTCTCCCCCACTCGGTTGTTGAGCTCGTAGTAAGCTACGGAACACCAGTACTCTGGTTCCTCGTAACATACCGGCCGTAAATCTCAACAGGAACACAAAGAAGGTTTCACTTATAGGTGAGTGTTATACATAAAATCTATCATATCATATACAAGTAGCTGTATATTGCAGTAAACGTACTACTTAATATAAATAAATATTACTTCTATTGTATGTATTTCTACTATCTGTATATCTCCGGTTATGTGAACTTAAGTTACCTCTGTGTGGAGCAGAAAATGTGAGTTTGGGGGTTTCCGTGGAGTTGCTGGGTTTCACATCCTCTTGAGGGGTTGTCTCCATCATGCTGTAAGGAGGTGGGGGAGTCTCAGCTGGAAAAGCATGTCACAAAGCACAGGAAGAGGATAAATGGGCAAAATCAAAAAAGTCGGAATCTGCCTCAGCAATGGTTAAACTGCATTCTGCACGTGCAGCAGGTGTTTGAATATTTCACATAAACTGTAACAAGTATCTTAGTATCAGCTTGCTTGTTTTGATGCCTACCTGTGATGTGATACGGACTGCCGGGCTCTGCAGAACTGTTGGGGGAGTTTGGATAACTCTGTGAGGTGGGAGACTGGGCGAGGGAAGAAGAAGGGGAAGAAGAGAAGGAGGAGCAGGGCAGCGGAGGGAAGGAGTCCGGGTAGGTGGCGTTCTGGGGCATCAGAGGCTCGTTGTGCAGGGAGGCGTTCCTGAACTTTGCCAGTAAACTGTGTTGAGGGTTGAACTCACTGTGGCGTGGGACCAGAACTGGCGGCAGCACTAAGAGAGAGAGAGAGTGTGGGGTTGGAGGGGGGTTGGGAGCGAACAGAGACAAAGAGAGACAGAGCAGGAGCCAGATGCTGTTATAAAAGATCATATTACTACAAATGCTTTTGGCTTGGGAACACTGTGATAGATCAGATGTCCTGTCTCTATTTGGGAACCCATAAAAGCTTTTCTGTTACGATATTAAAATTCAACAATGACCTAATTTAGGATGTTCTCCTCTCATTTTTGTACCTGGGGTCTCCACACGCCGGTAGTGGTAGGGGTTGACGCAGATGTCCTTTTGCTTGGAGCCGAAGGGGAACTCGCAGCACTCCAGGGCTTTCAGCTCGTGGTGAGACTGCAGGTCAGGCCAGCGCCACACCCGGCAGTAGATGACATGAGGCAAACCTTTCCTGTGGGACACCTGCAACCTGCCGTCCAGTGACCGAGGAATCGTCACACACTTGCCTGAAAGAATCAAACAGCATGGATCTCAATACTGCGCAGGCGTTTATATGTTTGGACTGCTTCTGTTTGTAGCCTTTATTATAGTTGTTACCTTGGTGATTAGACATAAATTAACAATTACTGCTTTGTCTTGTGTTTTCTAGGGTATGCAAAGTATTTAACACAGTTAGTGTGAAAGAGTATACTGCGACTACCTATCATGCACTTTTTAAATTGAATTCTGCAGAATCAGCTGAAGCTTTTAAGTCACACTTACATAACAGAAACTCTGCTGTACTTTTGTATTTGCTGCTGCATGCATGTTTATTTATTTACTGGGATGATCTGCTTGTGCCATGTCTACATCTTCACTTAATCTGATGGTGCTGAATATGAATATAAACAATAAATAGTGAGAAGAGTTTTATAAACATAGATGATAATCGGACAAGTATTGATTTACAAAGGAGTCACGGTGATGCATCTGCTGGATAAAACATCAGACTACTGTGTTTACATTTGAGGCTTTTAGTCAGAATTTTTCAGTGCAGATCAAAATAGTGGTGGGGCAGGTTTCTGGGTCTTGTGCAAGAACACAATCACAAATGGCATCAAGTTTTTCACGATAAGCGAGCAAACATTACAGTAAGGTCAGAAAAAATACATTATGTTTAGCAGAAGCATGTTTTATCTTCTTTCCTATCCTTTAAACCATCTCAAGCTCTCTCAGGTTTATATTGTGACCCCTTACATGGGTCCTCCAGATTGGGAACCACTGGACTAGATTCAACACTGTGATACTCACTGGGCTGTCCGGGGCAGCTAAGGGCTCTCTCCAGCTCCTCCATTGCCCCTTTCTTCTTCTTTAATTTCTTCACTAGAGAATCCACAGCCTTTTCCGCCCACTTCTCCTCCTCATCCCCTTGTTTCCAGCCAAGCAGGCGCTTCACTGCCGGGCTGGTGAAGGAGAATAGGGATGTAATGGAGGCAGAAGAGTTCATCATGAGATGGATAAATAGGGGGCAAGATGAGCTGATGGGTGCTGTTAAAGGGATAAAAGTTCCCTTGGGGACAGGAGCGGGGAGGCAAATAATGAGTAGCCAGGACAGAAAAGAAACAGGGAGGTAACTATAAAAGAGGTAGCACAGTGAGTCTGTGTAAACAGAGGCTGGTTTTTGTATTCCGCTGTTACTTCCGAGCAGCGTCGGTGGAGGAGTTGGATTCCCTCCAGTGAAGTGCGAACCCTAAATCCCCTATCTGTGTTGGCACAGAAGGGATCCGGCAGCTCTGGATCCGAAGCCTCATGCAGGGAAGGTTATTCCACACACAGCCAGAAATCCAGGTCAAGTTTCAATCATCTGGCAAGAGAAGTGAGAGAAAGTATTAACTACTAATTTAGCTGAAACAGAAGCATTGAGTAAGAGTAAGGTAGAAAAGAGAACTTGGGATTTAACTGTAAGGGGAATTAAGCCAGAGTCACTGAGGTGGTAGGCTGGTCTGGAGTGATGACAAGAGCCAAATGAAATCTGAGCACCACATGAGCAAAATCTGCTCATATCTAACAACCTGGGCATGATAAGTAAGACGCATCAGCAGAGCACTGTTACAGAGACCGACCATGCCTGTGTCAAACATTCCACATGATGAAGAACAAGGTCGATATTCTCTGTGGAGAAAATGAAACACGTACCAAAAACAGTTTGAGAAAGAGCAGGGCAACATGGCCAAGCTCATTTCTAGATTCACCAACAATGAGGAATGTCCTCTCTGGCCTCTGTTTCTATGATCATGCCACTGACGCCCAGGAGCCATACTGTCTGGCCAGAACACATCACAGGACAGGAGGGGGAGAGGGAGAGAGGGAGAGAGAGGGACAGAGAAAGAGAAAGAGAGAGAGCTTTTGTGTTAGTGTCTTTCTGTCCATTTAAAAACTATTGAAAATGATCCTTCTCTCCAGCAGCACCAACTTATTGATAAATCACTCCAACTTTTCTCAGATATTCAGGAAAGTAAGTGAGACTCAGTAGTAAGTTAATTATTGTGATCTACTTGTTTTATATCTTGTAGCAGAACGTTCTGCCGTACAGACTCTGAAGACATCACGTTTTGACCCATGTGGTAGAAAAAACGCACAGTTTTTCATTATGTAGTAGGCTACAATTGTAAAAATGCCAGATTACAGCCGCTCTTTTCTTCATTCTGCACTTTACCCACGTCGTTTGTTTGTGTTGTAGATGCACACATGATGCTGAGGCAGACAAAGAGTTTGCCACTGATTCTGGCATTAATATCCAATAACTCTAAAATATAAAACTTCACCACAAGTTTTTTTTTTTTATTATTATTTAGGATTGGCCTTTAAATAAGTTAGGTCTCAAAATACGCACAGGTAATAAGCAGTGTCCTGTGTTTGTTGACAGAAATGTGACCAACACTGGTTTCCCGCAGACAAGCAGACAGACAGACAGCTGAGGTTTACAATGACAGCAAAGCGCACAAGCTCAATGCGGCATCAGTCCGCTGCTGCTGCTGCTGCTGCTTTTATGGAGCCTGGCGTCACTCAGTCTGCAGGCTCAGATAGGCTAATTACCTAATGCTTTATCACCAGGACACCCCCTTCCCAAAAAAGTAAACACGCCAGCTTCCTTTCACTACACTGAGTCATTTCAATTCTACAAAATCCGGGTTCTGCCCTGACCTCTGAACGCACACCTTGACGGCACAACATGTGACCAGAAGCCTGACATACAAAATTATTCTAGTCATAGTTTGCTAACAAAGTCATTATTAATTTAAGTCAGAGATCTTAATACGGCACATGTATCAAAGCGGATACTGATGAATATCAGTGATTCTTCTCTTAGTCATCTACAAATAGCATATTGATTACAAAATCAATACTTTGTTTAAACCATTATATCACTATAATCACAGTTACGTTTCATCCACAGAAAGCTGCGACAGTGCAAGTGAGCACTTCTTAGGTATTAGGCAACATGTATTCAACAATCTTAAAAAATATATTAGTTTACAGTCCTGCAATAACATATAAAAACAAAGAAATCTGTTAAAAAATGTGATGAAAAGAAATGATTGGTTGATGTTCTCACCTCTGTTATGATAACAAGTGCATCGCAGACAGCCGTGAGCGTGTGGAGGCTTCCCTGTCTGACTGTAGGTCAGGCCAGCACACTGGGGCAGCGAAGGTGTGTGTCTGCTTGTATGTGTGTGTGGACTGTGTCTGTGCGCGTGTGTTTACGGTGAAGTGTCAAGTCAGCCTCAATAAAAAAGTGCATCCGGTTGCGTGATTCACATTAAAAGCGTTGAAAAGCGTCAGCTAAAACGAAAATCAGACTCAAAGATTCACGACAATGCCATGAAAACAAAAAGGGGGAAATGTTCGGTGAAATTCTAAATTCAGTTGCTATTCCACATTTAACATGTGCAAACCCCATTAATTACCCAAAATAATTGATGCATGGTGATGGCCAAATTCAACTTCAATAGAAACAAAACAGATTGTTTTTTTACACTTAAAGTGTATTTTTGAGCTGAGAACATATTAGGGAGATATTTGAGATTCTGGATTTTGCAAAACAATGCAGTTAATATGAAGTTTGGGGAGTAATTTACAAGACATCAGTGACTAATTATAACCAAATGGACATTCTTAAATAATGTCACTTATAGACCTGTATTAATATTATTATTAAAAAATCTCATTTAAAAATGTTGTGTGCAAATTATGCAGTGCAGGCCTCCTTGTTTTGAACATACAATAACAGACTATTCCAATAATAATAATAATAATAATAATAATAATGATGTTTTTTCAATATCCTGTTTTTAAATGTTCAAATAGACTCACAAAGATACTTTAAAAGGGATTTTAAATGATACTTCTTTTTGTGTGTCTGGTTGCAACACAGACAGAAAAGTAGTGAGTGAAACAACACTACATAAATAAATGAAATCCTTAAATCTAATTTGCAATACCTAATGAGAGTTATAACATTTAGGCTATTCATAATTTAAATAAAGAATAACTAGCCTAAGAAAAAGTAACATACTTATTTACAGATATAGGTTAATAATCATATTTTTAACTTGCACCATTTAGGCCTTCATTTAAATACAAGATACAAACTATTATATTTTCATTTAGGGATTTACATACTCCAGACCTACAGTAATTAATGGTCTGACTGATGACTGAACTTCCGCCTTTACTGTGAACACAAAGCCCCGCATTGTTCCGGTCTTGTCCTGGTCTTCTGCGGCAGCCTTGACGCAGGTTTGCAGAGCCCGGAGCCTCCACTCCTCCAGCAGCCCCAGCCGAGCGCCACACAGCCTCGGCGGCGTCAGCCTGGCTGGAACCGCAGCGCCTGCATGCAAGATCCCTCCGCCTCCCCTCCTCCTCCTCCTCCTGGAACTTTCCCAGGATTTCAGGGATTTCTGATTCAGGCTCCGCAGCGTCAGCGGGGTGCACGCGCCCGTGCTGCAAACACGCGCGCGTGTGTGTGAAGTGCGTGCCACCTGAGCCATGCCCAGTGTCAGGCATAGCTGGCTCTAACTAACAGGGGCCAGGATGAAAAACAATCACACCTGTTCCCCGTTTTCCAGAATATTCAAATGAACTTTCTTTAAAGGACAAATGTTGTAGTAGCCTTATAATGGTGCTATTGTGCTTTACAGTGTTTGTATTATTCATTCATAACGTCATACAATGTCTGTGGTATGATTTTTTTTGGATATCATTCCCGTATTGCATTATAGTTTTATTAGTGGATTGCTCATTAGCTATATAGATTACACTATTAATAGCGATTAAGGTGGATTTAGGTGTAGTTGTGATAGTGACATGCACCTACTTCATAAGTTTTTAAAAAAACTTTACAACAGGTTGCTTCTGTTTGTCAACTGCTTATATTGTAGGTGCTCCGAGCCTGTGTTTACATATGTTAAAATAGTTGTTTAGGTTATGGTATGAAATTATAGCCTACAGCTATTCCCACAGGGACCAAGGAGACAAATGTAAGCCCATGCACAATATATGCACCTGTAGCCTTAAAGATGCTAAAAGTAAAAATTCGCATGGAGGAGTGGAGGGACTATCAGCCGTCGCCCCCCCATAAATTCAATCGTGTTGTGAAATCAAGCCTCATAATTTTTTCCTGTTATAAATCTAAGTTGTTTCATCATCTTTTGTTGGGAGCCATGCGGAGGTCTTTCTCGTTGCGGATGGATACGATCCTTTATTGGGAGTGCCGTGACTGGTCCAGTTAATGACGCAAGCCCGGCTGGCGACAGTGAGTCTACAAGTTTGACATTTTCACAGTTTACAGCAACTGCTGCGGAACCTAACAATACTTCCAACACGAAGTGAAACCACTCAGGGGACCCTGTCAAAAACCTTATGGTTTTTTTTTTCCAGCCACCTGGTGGAGCATCGACATGCACCATGATAATCCGGTGTGCCATAAATAGGTGGTGGTCCATCAGACAGAAGCCACGACGGACCCATAACAAAATAATAAACGATCTGTTTTCACTCCTGTTAGAAATGAGCATGACGAGGAAAATAAATACTATTTTAATGACTGTTTTTATTCTAGCAGTTTTAGTGTTGTTGTCCAGTCACCTGCAGAAAAACTGTAGGAGTCATTTCTAACAATAAAAAGTGTTCTGAGAGTTTCTTTACGTTTACATCCTGCCTGTGTTCCCATCATCCGCAGTGAATGAGTAGATATCAGACACGGATCGATAACCTCTAACGTGTAAAACTAGAAAAGGGCAGCCAGGATACTTTCCGTTGCCTCTGCGTCTCGTCTGGTTGCAGACAAACACAAACAGGATGCGCACCCCGGGGCTCCGGGAGGCCCCAGAGACCTCCGTCTGCATCAGCGCGAACCCAGACCTCTGGCTTGCATAAGAAAACAGCAAGAAGATCATTTAGTCAGACCGCAAAAACGCTTACTGGACGCTTTCCAAGATGATGTCCACATGAGGTTGTAGGAGACAGGCAAAGGGATGACTTTGGTGATAAATAACAAAATCCAGGGTTTCCCAGTTTCTTTCATGTCAAGAAAAGGCCAAACTCATGATAATACAGCCACTAGAAACTTCATACAGTTCATCCCAAATAACAGCTGTTAAATCTAATTTTATACCAAATTAAATAAACTGTAATTAGATTCATTTTAGACAAGACAATTTTACAGATATTTCCTTGACAATACTCTGCAGGATGCCTGACAGAGGCAGAGAGCTCAATTTGGTAACCAGTGATCTAAGATGAAAACAGCCATGCATAGTCACACTGCACACTGTTTGCAATTTATGAATTCTGCAGCAAGATATCAGCGCCTCAAGATAGTATACATGTGCAGGATGAGGTTTTGAGTGTGACCAAGCAAAGAGACAGGAAGCTGATTGAAAGAATATCAGATTGAAACCAACAAAATCTTTAAATGTTAAACACTGTAAAAAATTGTGCAATTCAAGTCAATCCTAAAATATATTTTGAGCTCCGCGTGAAACCACTGGTTCAATCTTGCTTTTTTTTTTTTTTTACAAACAAGGAAAATCAGATCTCTTCTTCAGCTTTAAGATTCAGAAAAAGACATCATGCTTTGACTGCTATAATTCCTCCTTAACCTGCCTCAGCAGATCTCTATTAGCTCAGGATTAAGTGGTCAACAACTCTGCAACAAAGCTTTTAACAAAAACAAAACATTGTTAGTAGAATGATAATGATTTCCAGATCATAAATCATTGACATTATTTTTTTTTTTTATTTTGGTTCAAGTCATACAGCACACCAACTCACAGTCAAGTTACCTTAAAAATACAATCCCTCCCTTTATAATAATAACATTCATTCTACCTTCCTGAATCAGAAAAGACAAAGATGATCAGATCCTCCACATTTTACTACAAGACTTTCTCACTGATTGGCCACAATATAAACAATAAGTAACTTAGTACACGGATCAGTCATACAGGCCTTCTGTAAGCCGTGGCGACAGAAACGTTCGCGTAACGGTGGCCATCACAAGCCGATATCTGAATGAAAAAAAAAAGAAAGAAAGGCAGGATCATGAGGAACTTGCAACCGTGTCCTTACTTCACATCCAGAGGCAACATCTGGAGAGCAATGGATGTGAAATACTCTACTTTGTTCTTTTGTCGTTGATTACAGTGAATGACGTACACAGCCGCGAATCCCACCTCATCCAAAGGTTTGACGGCCCGATCATAGGCTGTCTCTATGATACGAGGGCTCATCTGATTGGCTAGTCAGTCTTATGTGGTGACTGCAGCTTCCAGGCCCCGGTGATGTATCGCAGGCGAATGAAAATCAGGTCTCGTCCCATCTGCAGCCAGCTCCAAAACGGGACCAGCTTGGACCCTGGCAGAGCAAAACGCACAGGCACTTAATTCTCAACTGATGCTTTTACTGTGCAAATGGAAGTGGAAATATGCCAGTTTGCTGACATTTACTGCTGTTAGGCCATTCAGTAACTCCATCAGAAAAGTCTTTATCACAGCAGCACTGAGTAAGCTTAGGTAAGTAGTTGGAAGACAGGCGCTTTATGAATCTCAGGCCAGGAAGTGGAGGAGCATCAAAGAAAGCAACACTCACACGGTGAATATTTGACAGTCAAAAACAAGAAGAAGCAAGTAAAACAAATGAAGAAGAAGAAAATAATCTTTAAAAAGGAATAACACCTACATAGATTAACGAGTGATAACATCTAAAATATGCGATCATTGGCAAAATGTTAAGGAATGACTAGAAGAAATAAAACAGCAAACATATCCAACAGACATATTTATAGAACTAAGGATAAGTGGCATCGTGGGTGGACAGATGTCCATGAAATACATACCTTCTATTTCAGTCCAGTTGACTGCCACCTCTGCTATGGGGATTTTGAAACACTGGGCAATATACAGGAGCTCCACATCAAAAGCCCTGTGAGAGGAAAGAGAAAAGTGCACAACATTGGCCGAATCACTACAACTGAGTGCAGAACATCAGTACTTTTTTTTTTTTTGGTAAGGACCAAAATATTGAGTACTGAAGAATCTCAAAAGCTGCCATTGAATGTTTAGTCAGACTCTTAATCTTGTTTACTCATTCTTTGACTAGATAGCTCCTGACTCCAATCAGAATGTTTAGGCAAGAAAATCTTTATTTATCTAATTACAAGATTATTTTATTCAGAAAAAGGTTATTGTGAAACTGCTTGTGTTCAGATATTAAACATTTAAGAAGGATGGTTTGTTTTTACTTCATGAAAAACAGGATTGCAGAAAAAAACATGTTTATACAGTATTATATCAAAAAAGGTCTTGTTTTTGCTATTGAGGCAGCATATTACTATCACTAAATGTGTTAATTCCCAGCACATTATAGTCATAACAAGCTTCATCAGACAATATTTAAGCTCCTTCACACCTATAGTCTACACACACACAGGTGTTTTTTCTTGTGTTGGATGATTAGACCTCTCCTCATGATTGTGTGGGCGGGTACAAACTGGGCTTGACTGACATCTCCCTCTCTCCTGTCAGTTTTATTGCCCCTGTTAGGGCGGGACAACTTACCCTGTGATCATTCTTATTGGTCCACGGGAGTTTTGTGACTTTATGGAATTCCAAGCATAGCTCATGACTACGTTTTATTAGCAGGAGTAACTGAAAACACCTGTGTGGATGTGCACTGCCTTTAAACCAGCACTTCATTATTCAATTACTGAAATAACTGAAAATTATTCAAGCACCAGTTAGCTGGTTGCACTTTTAGAAACATGTTTCTTAAAACCTGTTTCAAGAAGCCATTTTTAAACCATCCCTTAGTTGACAGTATGAAAACTTGTGATTGGCATATTTTTTTTTAACATCATACAGATTAATGTTTGGTTAATTGTACATTTTTTTAAGCACAAAGGCACATGACAGCCATTACTGCGGCATCACATTGAAGCTTTAAGTGTCCGTGGTGGAAAGCAAGTCCTTACCATCGCTCTACATGGAGAGAAGAGAAGGTCTTGAGCGCAGCCTCACGTGTGAAAAGCTTAAAGCCGCACTGTGTGTCCTTGATCCCTCTCACACAAAAGAACCACACCAGGAAGTGAAAGCCATACATAAGGAATGTACGAAACATGGATCGCTGTGGCACAGACACGACAGTGGTCACTTAATGTTTAAACAGGCATAGTCTACAATACTCTGGTGTCCAAGCAGACAAAAAGACCGACAATTACCTGAGCTACTGAGTCTTTCTCCAGGTGAGCTCTGGAACCACAGGCGATTGCCATATTCTCCTGCATAGACAGACGGGCATGTTTAGGATGGTCACACTTGTACTGCCCTCTCTTAATACATTATACATGAGGATATGTGAGACAGAACAACAAAAACAGAGCACCACCACACCGGTTTAGGACTGAGGTCATTAAGGCCAGCTTCCACTTTTTCAATGTCAGAAAACTTTGTGGCTCCGTCAGCATCTGCCATCAGAATGACTTTCCCTCTGGAGCTCAGAGTTCCCTTTAAAAGAGACAAACAAAACTTACAAATGTTATATCAACAGGAAGTGCACAGCATACTGTTGCACACATGGGTTTGACAGCTACAATCTCACCATCCGCACGGCCCCTCCTTTCCCCCTGTTCTTCACCAGCGTCAGGACCCGCACTTTATCTGCACCGTACTTCCTTGTGTAGCGCAAAGCAACCTGGCAGCACATCACAAAACAAATTTCTGTTGGTATCACTTTGAAATACTTAGCTGAGAAAAAAAGCGAGTGGAGCAAAAATAGAACTCTTGGGAAAATATTTCCAAAAATTACCTCTGTGGTTTTGTCTTTGCTGCCATCGTCAACCACAATGACCTCATAGGTAAAAGAGGGGTGCTGTTTCTGCAGTAAGGAAACAACAGGAGGGATTTGTATCACACAAGGCACTTTTCCAGTTAAATGCTGCCACCTACTGGCACCTTTGAGAATAACAGATACAGTCATAAGCTTGTTTTGTTGACCATCTCGGCATTCAGAGGATGCTCCACTCTGTTGAAACTGTTTCCCTTTGTTGGTCATTGATTTCATCATTCTTTTTTTTTGGCATTACATGCGTTTATTATAGCAACAGTGGAGAAATGATAGGAAATGAAGGGAGAGAGAGATGGGGCGTGCCGTTTTCATCATTCTTTTATCAAACTACTATGATTAAGATTGAATTTAGTGCTGCCCATTTGAGGTTGAGTACTTACAGGTCTATTTTCCAAGTACTCCATAGCTTCATCTAACATCACAGGCACTGAAAATGACACAATCACACACATATTAGAATCTTACTCACTTACTCCTCAATTGATGGTGCAGAATTTATCATTCAACACAGAGTTAACTGTGTTTCATTCAACTGCTCAATGAGGAAATTAAAATATTAGGTCTTTAAAACACAGACTTATACATTCTATACATGTCCTGTAAACATGGTAAACATGGCTTTTAACAGTTTACTGTATCTGCAGGCATCAACAGCAAATGTCACTGACACTGAAATGATCAGTCAATGAATGAATTGGTCTACTGACAGAGAAATAATCTTGTAAGCAAAAATGCCAAAAATGTACTGCTTGTGGCTTCTCAAATGTGAATAATTACTGGGTTTTTTTGTCCTTTCCTTTAAGAAACTGAATATGTTTTGGTTTTATATTAATGGTCAGACAAAACAAGGAATCTGAATATGTCAACATGGGCTTTGGGAAATAGTGAGAACAATTTTTCAATATTTCACGATAATGAGAAGTTGCAACACTGTCATCTAGTTACTGCGCAGACTTTCCAGACAGAAACCTGGGTTTACCCTCCCCTCATCACTCACTTCTGAGCTCCTCGTTATACGCCGGGATCACCACAGAGAGGTCTCTGGAGTGGGGATCATGCAGACTGGGGAAGAGCTCTTTCTCTCCTGTGTCGGTGAGGAAGTATTTCTCCTTCTCGTGGCGTGTCAGGTTCACCATCCCGGCAGTGACGTGTGCTATTACAAGCACCTGAAAGGGAAGAAAAATGAGAATGGCACTCTGGTTACTCTTGCCGTCAGGTATATTTTACAGTTTTTAAACATAGATATATGAACTTTAAAAAAAAAAGAAAAAAGAAATGGATACAGGAAATATGCTTGACTGCATGTAATCTTTACAACTATTTATATAATGTGTAATATCTTCAGTAACTAAACCTGTATGACACAACTTCCATTGAGGCCTATAATGTAGCAGAGCAGAGGCACAGCAGTCATGATTTGGGGCAAGAACTTTTGGTGTCGTTATCATGTGTTGTGCTTCAATTTAATACTTTATCTTTTTCTCAGTTTTAACTTCTGAGAATTTGGTTTTTCACCTTTCTTTTGCTGCTTTGGAGCATTTCCCCCTCAGAATACACAACTTAATTTAAGTGTTTATAAACGGAAGCAATGCAAAAAGGAAGTGTCATAAAATCAAGGTAAGGTATAGGATGAATAAGACTCTAGTTCACAATTGCCTAAAGGTTTCTTACATAGAAAACACTTGCTACAAGAAGCTTCAACAACTCTCTGACAACACAATATTTACTCAACATTGTAATTACTTACCACAATCAAAGCTAGAGCTGCCAACGCGACCAAGGCTTGTACTATTTCACAGAGACAATCCATTTTCCATGAGTTTCCCTGCAATCACTGACAGCCCACCAGTCAAAGCGGCTAGCTTGAGAGCTAGCTTGTTTCCTCTTTGCTTTCCTTCGTGTCCCACGGACGGTGGTCGGACTTTCCAGGAAATTAAAGAAAATACAAGCGTACAGGACTAATTAAAAAGCGAGACACTACATGAGAGTCCTTATATCTCCATTACTCTGTGGGCTGTTCAGTGAACTCCACTTCCAATCACAAGTGAACACAACGGCGACGCGGAAGTGGAAGTGACTCTTCTCGCGACACATCATCAGTTTGAGGCAAGAGAGCAGCGAGCAGCCCGCAGTGACGCACGTGCTGCCACCTAGTGGACAGGAGTTGAAACTACAGCAAGAACTCAATTATAGTATGTGTGACTGAGGAGACAATTTATTAAACCTTGATAGATGAAACATGGAATAACTCTTGTGCAATTAATGACATTAATTAAAACAGCATTCAATTTAGGTGTTAGTTCGAGGATCCTTTCTGCATTTGAGTAGTGTGCTGGGGACATTCACATAGATAGATAGATAGATAGATAGATAGATAGCTTTTTTTCCAAATTATTTTGGAAAACCTCAGAGCTCATCCAGTTTTTCTGGAACTCCTACTTCCTTATACAAATAGGCAACTACAAATATGTTGTCACACACATTTCTGAATCCTTAATTAAGATTAGAAAGCTTGTAAAAACTGAAAAGATTGGTTGTTTAGTTATTTATTTATTTTTCTATATTTTTAACAACTTCATTTGGTTTGTACAAAGTCATTCAAACCACAAAGAATACACAAAAAAGAAAAGAAAATATTTTGTCCATGGATGGAGAATCAGAGTACCATCAAGACTTTACATTACTTTGAAACACTGCATAAGTGGTCTCACCTAGAACTGGTGATCATTTACGTTTATGGATATAAAACTCACCATTTAAATAAAAATATAATGACTTCTGTCATTGTCTTTTTATCATACAATACAATACATCTCTTTTCTGTAATTGAATCTTAGTCCCACAAAAAATTTCAGACATGTTCCACATCAATCCGAGAAAATTCCACATTCATAATTATTTCTGTGCCAATATCACAAAATCCACAGGATTGAGATGTTGCTTCTACTCTTTAGAAATGGGTTTGTTGGATAAATGAAATCAAATCAACTTTGCAGCAGTCTTAAAAAAACTTGAATGTATTGCATCAAATAATCTGCTCGTGCAGTTACTGGAATACCAAATGTCTTCAGTGTAGGCCTAAGAGCACATAACCAACTGTGATACCAGCAGAATATTATTTTAACCCAACTGTCAAATAATGTGTTTTTTAATATTTCAAATATTTGGAGTACAGTGATATTTTGTTTCGATAAGCCAATCTAGCCGATCGATCCTGTTTGTGGAGATTGGATTTTTACGGTACTGCGAATGAAAAGTGCAGTACACATTAAATTCATCATCATTATTATTATTTATTATAAATGTAAGGGGCATTTATGTTAGCGGAATCACATTTGAAACTGGCGTGTTTCATCCTATCGGCTACCGTAGCATTACACCAAACCCATGTGGTCAATCAAAACATCATGGCGGCTGGTTTCAAGTAAGAGTGTATTTATCGAAAATTACACATTTTTTAGAAGAAGTGTTATCTTTAGCTCCGAAATGAATCCATCAGCAGCGCTACATTAAACCTGATCATTGACCTCTGTTAGAAAAACAACGCGGGTTTTCGTTAGAACCGGATTTTATTCTGCTGCTCAGAGTAACTGTGTCAATACATAAACTATATATCAGACTGCTGAAGAGTTCAGCTGCTCCAAGACAAAAAAACAGCCAACATCCCGTCCTGTTGTCACTGATCTGATCGCAGGAGTTTGTAACTGTTTATTTCTGAACAAGCGAATGAACAGCATCCGTCACTACTGATGAGTAAATCTATGACTGCTTCAGCCTCTGTAAGCCAATAACTTCTTCTTCCTCCTTCCTTTTCTTGTCAACTTTAACACTTGCAGGACTGCTGAGCCTCTGGAGTACCACAGGAGCTTCCTGGTAAGTAATTAAAACACTAAACATTTGTCCGCCTTCAGCTCACAGTTGATATAAGCTTGATCTGCTGAGTTACCGGATGTGATTTGCAATTAATCGTTAACGTCACTGCTGTCATATAACATCATCTAACCATCTTCAAACTTTTCCTCCTTTCCAGAAAGAAAACTGTCGACCTGATGGACGGGATCTGTCAGAATTCAGAGCAACAACACTAAACATAGGTGAGGCACAGTGTTGATGATCACCTCTACAGTAAATGATGCATTAACTGTGTTTTCATCATTTTATCTGCCTGGCTGCTCTGTACAGGCTCCATATCCACAGCAGACGGCTCAGCGCTGGTTAAGGTTGGAAACACTACAGTCATCTGTGGGATCAAAGCGGTAAATGATCGTAAATGCAGCTGTTCAAGACCTCATTTTTAAATGAAGTGAACAGATGTTTAATGATGAAGAGACAAAGCCTCACTTTGTTGCATGTGTTTATATGCAGGAGCTGGCAAACCCTACAGTGGAGGCACCAGGAAAAGGTTATATAGGTGAGTACGGTAGGAGGGTATCAGATTTTGATTGAAAATTTAATATATTGATTGAATATGGACTTTTATATTTGTAGCTTTTTGGACATTTTGACTTCAGTGATAGTTTTCCATGGCATTGTTTCATTCAAACAAAAATATATGCCTCTTGATTTATATTTATCTATTTCCAATGGGAAAACAGGTGAATTTGCACATTTTCATTCATATAAAGTCAGAAAAAACAGCATAAGAATCGCTGGATATGATGATGGGAGACTATATGAAAGTGATTCACAGTATAATCATGAATCTCAGAAAAACTACTCCCTTCTAAATCTTTTGTGGTCACTTTTGTATAACTTTAATATAAACACATTCATTTTGTTTCATGTTTTTCTGACTTATATGAATGAAAATGTGCAAATGCGTCTGTTTCCCATCACAAAAGCAAAGTTTGAAGGGAATAACAGAAATTTTCTATATTTTTTAGGCATATGCAATTAGGAAATAACACCTACTATCCAGGAGCAAAAATTGTGTTAGTTTAATGTTTTCAATTTGTGTGCTTTGCTACCCAACGCTAGTACCCAACGTGGACCTGCCGCCTCTGTGTTCCTCTCGGTTTCGGCCGGGCCCACCAGGAGAACAAGCCCAATCCGCCAGCCAATTCATCGCTGATGTAATCGAGAGGTACGACTGACTTATCCACATTTCTTAAATTTTCATTTCACAGCAACATCAGGTGTGTTGACTCACCTAACGTCTGCCACTGCTTTTACTAACCCTAAGTTTGTTTTTATATGGATGTTGTAGCTCTGAAGTGATCCAGACAGAGGACTTGTGCATTGAAAGAGGAAAGGTAAGTCCAGAAAAACACGCATGTAACGCTGGTGTAGTCAAGATTGTTGATCGTTGTGAATGTTGGATCGATGGTCCTGATTCTGCTCGTTCCGGTTGTAGCTCTGCTGGGTGCTGTACTGCGACATCATGTGTCTCGACTACGATGGGAACCTGTTGGATGCTTGTATCATTGCCCTGCTGGCTGCCCTGAAGAACAGTACGTGCTGCAGTGAACTGAACAGATTCAAGCCAAGAACAAATAGTTTTTTTCCCTTTCAGAGTTCATAAATGACTAGAAACACAGAGGTGTGATTGTAATGTAAACCTTTGGTATTCTTCTGTTTTCATCCAGTAAGCGTATTGATTTTCCCACAATTATTAATCTCTGCATGTCATCTAGTGAACTCATTCTTTATGGTGTTGGCCAGAAGGAGCTTCCATCTCTGTTGCTGCTTTTTTTTTATCAGTTCATTAATTTCACAATTTCTCTGCTCCCTACAGCACAACTCCCAGAGGTCACCATCAACACAGAGACAAGTGGACCAGAAGTGAATTTAGAAAAGAGACAAGGGCTGCAAATTCACAAACATCCAGTCGGTGCTTCCTTTTGTATCTTCGATGAGTAAGTGAATCATTTTCAGTTTGTCTAACCAGGATAAAAACTGTATTCTGCGTTCACAAGCGTGATGTAAATCTTTTGTTAATCCTCCCTGCGCAGCTCCATACTGATCGTAGACCCCACAGCTGAGGAGGAGTGTCTGTCGACCGCTCAGCTCACCGTGGTGACGGACGAAGAAGGTCGACTCTGCTCTTTACACAAACCAGGTCAGAAACAAAGTCTGTGATGATTCACCTCTCCCTGTGTCGCCTTATACTCAGTGTGATTCCAATTTCTTATCAATCACACAAAGAAAAACTCAACAGGAGCTCCCCGTTTTCAAGCTCTTTTTCTACAATTGGTCCTATTTATCTTGACTTAATTTCGACATCTGTATGCAGTTCAGTAGTATTTTTAGAGTCAGAAAACATAAAAAAAAGGTTAAATCAGAGCTGTTAGTAAAAACTAAAAAAGCTGTACCAATTTTTAAGTATTAGATGTCTTTATAGAATACGTAGATTTTCACTTGTGTCCTTTTTCTGTTGCTGGTTTTTGGCATTTCTATAGAGATTCATATGAAAATGGCACTTACCAGAATTCATAGAGCTTTGGAGGCAGCAGTGTGCTCAAGCATCTCTGTCAATCAGCTCTTTTTTTCACTTGCACCTTTAAAGATAGTGTCATGTAGTGAGTTTTAGTTGAGTAGATTTGTTTTTTTTCTTTGGTCAGCTGTTTCCTAAACGTTTTCTTTCAATCTCAAATGGATGGTGGTCAGTCAGAATCCCGATTACAACTGTAGAACTGGCAGACAGTAGTACGTAGGCATCAAGAAAAATAATATAAACTTTTCTTCTGTCAGGTTGAATGGAAAGGAGAAAAAAAAAAGTTATCACTGTTAATCTTTCCCTTTGGCTTAGGTGGAACGTCACTGTCAGCGGAGAAGCTGCAGGAGTTTATCAGCCGCGCGACAGCACGACAGAAAGAGATCCAGAAACTCATTGACAAAGTCATACACAGTGTGAAGACGGCACAATAAAGAGTCCCAGACAACGCTTTTTATCTAAAAGCTGTATTTTCCACTGTCAATATATATTCTTTTTTTTTTTAATAACAATAAAACTGCTGACAAAGACTGCTTAAAAAATTATTTCTCAGTGTCCAGAAATGTCTCACACACACACTCAGTTGATGTAAGAATACGCTCATGGCTCCGGAGCTAATTAAAAGGAAAATGCCTTTTCAAAATGTGCTGTACAAAAGCAGGTACACCGTCTTGCATGTTGATCTCGAGTCCTCGGTTTGAGCCCTGTGCCGGGATTGCTAACAGACGAAAGACTTCCAACAGACTGAGAGGTAGAGAGCTGCCCCCAGGCACTACTCCAAGATCAGAATTTGCATTTTCACATGTAATGGTTAGGTGGAGGGTTTGGTGTCAGTAAGCTCAGCTGGGATCCGTGCTTAAAGGGCAGTTTCTACCGGGGTCAAACAAGCGGAGGCAGGAGGATCAGGCAGGCTCACGAGGAATCCTCTGAGAATGTGCATTAACGATCCTCTCAGTCCACAGGGCCTCCATAGAGAAAAGTCTTCCTGAAGGGGAAATGTATTATTGTGGAAGCCTGCTACCTACGAGAACCATCTTTTTCCGTTTCATCTCAAAAAATATCACTAAAGGTTCTTTAAGTGTAGGGCTCCCCTGTTCTAAAAAAACCCACCCCATCCTCTATGGTGGACACAGTTTTGGTTCTCCAAAACCTCTGACAACCATTACATACAAATTCGTCAGCTAGAAAAAGACAAACAGAAAGGACAAAAAAAAAAAAAAAAAAAAGTCTTTTTTTTTTTTGTCTGCAGTCTCCACAACGAGGCAGACAAAGAGCACAGTATGGATCATTCACGTCCTTGTGTAGCTGGGGGGAAGGGTTTTTAGTGTGATATTAGTCTGTCATGACTTTGGGAGGGGTTGCGGCGTGCTTCTCTTCCTCTTACTTCTTGGTTGGCTGGCGGTATGTTGACGTGGCGCTCCCCCCTGAGGAGCTGCTGCTCCCATAGCCATTTGCTGCTGCTGCATTTGGTGCTGCAAGAATTGCAACTGTCCGGTGCAGAAAAAAAAAGATTAGAAAATAAAAAAAATATCAGAAGGTCTTTCAGTACATTATTACAAGCAAGATAACGCATGTTGTTGTCAGTGGATCTTCTATTTAGGCGGTAGTACGTGTAAGCATCTGCAGCAGGGGGGGTAAAGAGTCAGCAGAGTCCCTCACCGAAAACTGGAATCAGACTACCTTTAAGATTTCCAGCAAAATGCTTTACAGTATGTTGTCGACAGTCTATGAGTGGCGTTGGATTAGTGAAGCTACACTAAAGCCTGGTTCGACATACAAAGAGGAGTGTGCAGAGAAACACAGAAGAGTGGTTAATGGGTTGCAGAGGGGAGGGAGAGAAAGGTAGAGAGATACAGAGTCGGGGCAGGTCGGGGGTGTGTTGGGGAGTGAGGCAGGATACAGTCAAGCAGCACCAGTGGCGTTCTGGAGACACAAAGAATTATTGGCTGTGACCTTAGCAACAACAGACATGCAGCTTAGCAACCGTGCTTTCTGCTTTGAGTAAGTCAGCAACTTCAACTGGGCAAAAAAAAAAAAAAAAAAAAAAAAAAAGTATTTTAACACCTTACGGTTCATGCTTACAGTGTAGCAGCCTATCATCTGTAATTTGTCATGATGCAGTCAGCAAAGTTTCAACAGTATGTACCCGATCGCTAAGTGCTTTGTAAGAACATGCCTCCCAGTTCGACACACTGTTAGTTATTGCCATGGAAAGTGCGACAAGCTCTGGTGTCTGGGGCTGCTGGGAGTACTGGGACTGCTGTGTTCTTTGTCAAACAACATATTAACCAAACATACAACACAAAATGGAGTAAATGGTGTGGATCTACAACAAAGAAAAAAACAAATTCCAGAAGGCAAGTGGTGAAGAAAATAGTAAAGATTTAGACTAAAGTATGTTTTCATTATTCTTCAATGCTTCTTTACAATATTTAAGTGTTTCAAATATTCAAAGTCTTTAAAATTCAGCTTCTTAGAACTTTTATTTTTATTCTTTGACATACAAGTATGCACTAAATAAAGCTAAATAAAGGCAGAGTTGAATCTATTTTCCTAGAAAGTTATCCACTGCCTCAGTATTTGGCTCCTACAGACATGTATATGTGTATATAGATGTTAAAGTTGCTGTATTACTTGGATCTGTGGCTGGTGCTGCTGCTGAAGCCTTGGAGAAGGCAGCGGGGGCCCTGACCCGTCCAGCCCACAGCCCAACTGGGACAGCACTAAGGGGGAGGGGAGGGGGGAGGAGGGGAGGGGGAGAGAGGGAGCCCCAGAGGGAGGATGTGACAGCAAGAGTGAGAGAAGCAGAAGGAGGAATGGAGTTAAGTATAAAGATAGAAAATGCACATTCAGGTAAAAAGGGGGACAGTGAGGAGGAGGAGGAGGGGGGAGGGGGTGAGGGTGCATAACCACACAAAAAGAGAAGAGAAGGAGTGAAAGAAAGAGAAGGAACATTGCAGGGAGGCACAGGGAAATGACCGTGTGCATAGACATTGGATTATGGGTAAAAAGCATGAACAGGGTGAGCCGGGAAAGGCGAGAGTGAGGTTGAAAAGGAAGACAGGAAGACAAGGGGGGAAGAAATGAGGGTGGGGGCAAAAGAAAAACAATAGATGAAAAGAAAAAAAAAAAAGGAGAATGTAGCAGAGTAGAGGGGGAAATTGAGACTCTCCTGTCAGTTGTTACATGCTCCATTAAGAGGGATAATGGCTAACTTCAGTAAAATGATCAGGTTTAGTTAAAGACAATGAGTCCTACTGTACAGTAATTACAATAATAAATACATTAGTAAAATATATCTTATTAGTACTAGTTAGTGGCATGGTGTCATTTTGTTTTTGAAACAGGTTAGGTGACGAAGAGAGATGTTTTTACAGAGGGTTGTGAGGGTTTAGTGTGTATTCGGTTGTCTGCGTGTTGGTGTGTGGGTCGTACCTGCTGCCTGTGGAGACATGAAGCCTCCGACTCCCAGGTTGATGACCGCTGTTTGCTGGTTTCCTAAACTTTGGTCCGACCCCTGTTCGCCCTGCAAAGAAAGTCAAAGGTAACACAAGACAGCAAGGTCATCGTCACACATTTGCCTCCCCATAATGTTAAACACTTGTATTCAACTGTGTTTTGTTTAAAGAAAGTTAACTTCAGGCACTTGCACAAGTTTCTTGAGCACACCACTATGTTTTTGGATTCAAAGTATTTTACAAAGCAAAATAATGTTGAAGATGATAAGAGATCAGAGATAAAAACAAAAAAAGAACACCGTGGAAAAAATATTTTTTAAAATATGATACTGCTTATTCCCATCTGAGGGTCCAGAACAGTGAAGGCCCTGTGTGATTAGGTGGTTATGAGATGTTTTGGCAGTGGTTATGGCTTCTCATCAAACGCATTCTTGAATACGTCAGTATCAGCCCGGCACTGCTGGATTTCCCCCGTTCTTCCTTGCAAATTTGTTCAAGCCTGCTCTTGTAGGTCAAAGAGTATCTTGAAAGCTGTCACGCAGTCATTCCACAGAATTTCCTTTGAGACTCAGGCCTGGAGTTTAGTTTGGTGACCCGAGCGATTTCAAATTCTTGCTCTGAAGCCATATTTGTCAATACGCTTTTGGTCCTATTTTTTTTATTGTGGCTTAATTTTCTGACTTCTGTTCCATACAGCCCAGGTTTGTAAGGGTCTGTAATGACTGTTGACTGACTTTGGTTTCTTGGCTTATTAACACCGCCCTAACCAAGCCAGGTAACACAGTTTTGTTGATAAATGGCTAGTCTTGGTTATTACATATTTCTCAGTTTCTCTATGAAGGAATCTGTTTTTGTGGACTCCAAACATTTTCCTCTGTATACTTCATTCTGACATACTGTTGTGTAGTTACCCTGAAGACACTATAAGTCTTTCTGCCTTAAACACTAAACTCAAACTGTCCAAAACCACTAAATGAAAGAATCATCAAATTAACATGCATTTTGTTAAGTCTGTCCATGTGTATTGCAAAGTGTGACTTACCGTCTCCCCCTGCTGTTGAGGACTGGAGGTGGCTGACTGACTCTGCTGTGGGGAGAACTGAGACAGCTGCTGCTGCTGCAGAGAGTTAAAGATGAGAGGCCCAGTGGGGATCTGGAGATGTAAGACGCGCACACACACAGATACACCAACAAACAAAAAGCAGGGGGAGTAACAGACACGGAGATGAGGATGAAGGAAGGGATGCACATGGAGTAGAATGATGCACATGTACGCAAAAAAGCGAAAACAAACAAGAGGGAAAGGGGAGAATTAACAAAAGCAATCAAACAACACAGGGTGACTAAACCATTACCACTTTCAACATATCAGAACTACAAAAGGGCTATGAAGGGGATCGGACAAGCGATGATCAACAAGCAGGCTGTTTTTGTGTTCAGATAATATATTATTACTCCTTCTGCCACTATTCCTTGACCTCCACCAGGAAAGGCTTTTGCCCTCATGGCACTAGACCAATTGAAATAAAGGTGTTAACGATGGCATATGCAGTGAAGTACAGGAAAACAAGTGTGAGGAGATTAAGCTGTGCAGTTGATTCACACACAGCTCATTGCTATTCCACAAAAGGTGCAGGATTGGGACAGAGTCTCTAAACAACATGTACTCAGTGCATGCTACTAACATTATTGCCGAGTTATACCTGCAGTAAGTTCAGTGGTCTCAACCCAGCACTGCTGTTCAGGCCAAAAGGACTCCCTGGAACACACATCAGAGTTACATTTACCAGACAGCACAGTACAGACTGAGAATTTTCCTGCAGGCTCCAAAAGGTTGGCGCTGTCACTTTGTGGTCACATGGGTGGACTGTCTTTTAAGTGAAAGTCTCTTTTTTGATTCCCCCGAACAGCCAATATGTTCAACCCTCTGAAATGTCCTTCAGCAGTACAGTAAATTCTCACATGCTCCTGGTTTGCTTCAAATGGCTGGCTATGTTCTAGGATGCCATTCAAAGGTCAGGGTCCTGTAGCTTGTAGGAATTAATTATCATGCAAAAGAACATGGGGATTTCATTTGAGGGGCAGTCTCCATGCTCACTTCATCACCCTAATGTCCCCCAGCTGGTCTTAACTGCTCTTATTTAATTATAGTACTAGTAATACATAAGCGGGCATGGCAATGAAATCTCTTACCAGTCTGTGCTGTGGACTGCATGGTGGGCATCAGGCCTCCAGATGGCAGGATTCCACTCAAGTTAAGGCCTGGACCCAGCATGGGGTTAGAGCCACTCATCAAAGTCTGAGGACTGCTACATAGACAACAAATGATGGTCATGAAAAGTGACAGCGTGGCATCGTTCTGTTTGTGATACAATGACACAAAACACAAGCTGAGGATTCAAGTGGAGAACAGATATCAAAGACGGTTCAATATTTACCAGACGGAGCTGACCACATTGATGAAATTGAGCCCCGCAGGGTTGGCCATGACCTGCGACGAGGTGGTTCCCGTGGTGATGGATGTACCCATGGTGGGCAGGGGAATGGTCATTACGGGCAGAGGTTGACTTAGAGCCAGTTGCTGCTGGGCGAAAGGCGTGAGGAGGGTGGGCTGCGACTGGCTCTGAACCATGGGAGGGTCTGAAGGGGTCGGGGTCACCGAGAGAGGAGCGCTGAGGGAGTCGGCGGGGTGTGGGGTTGAGCACGGCGTGTTGGTGGGTGTGGGGGTGGATGGCTTGGGGGTCCCCGATCCTTAAGTGTTGAAAATGTGTCAAAACAGACAAAACTATTTAAGACAGCGCAGACAATATCTTGCTATTGAAGGTGATGCCTATAAAGCTTTATAAAATTACATTATAATGAGTGAGTGTATATAATTATACACTTCTGTATATTAAATGTTTTCTTTTAATTTTTTTGTGGCTAAATTGATGACAATGGCTGCTGGGCTTAATGGAAGTTAATCTTCCTGAAATGCAGCTAAGAAGTTACATTTTTAATAATGAAGCTGTCAAAACTTCACCCTGTTTTGTGACAATTTAGACAACAGATGGTTTTAGTTAAAACGCATAATACTAAAGAAAAAAAAGGTTGTGGTGATGCAATGTTCCGTGTTCTTGTTAAAGTCCAGAAACGTCTCTGTAGTTTTGTGCTTTTCATGTCCTCTTCCATATTTCTTAAGACTTGGACCCTTGTCAAAGTCATTTTTCATAATTTGTCAAAAAAAATCCCAAATGCTGGAAAACTGGGAAGCCTTGAAAGGCGCTGATGGAAGACATTCCAACACAACTAATTCTCACAACTGTGTCTGATGAAAGCGAGCGACCAAACGGTTAGTCAGACTCGGCTGTACTCACTCTGTGTGGAGCCCATAGGGGAGAGGGAGGCGGGCGACAGCAAGCCCACCTGACCCAGCTCCATTGAGTGCTTCCTGTTCAGAGACTGGCTTTTGGCTGGAGGGGGTGTAGGACACTTGAGTAGACCACTGGCGGTTTGGGAACTATATGGATTACCTGATGGAAAAAAAGAGGAGATGAGATACTGTACTGCACCCTTTTCACAATCATAAACAGGGAGTATTAAACAGATCTGGATCCATCCTGGTTAGGAGGCAATTTTACACAGAGCCCTCCATGTGCAATATAACTTTATAACCCTATAACTTCGTATTTAAGAACTTCATAAACTTGTTGGAGTAAATTACACAATATATGTTTGCCCTGGTCTTGATCTTTATCTTAACAAGAGGTGTTGCAGGGTCAATCCTTCCCCACCTGACCTGAGTATCCCCCTGCAGTCTCAATGCTAGCCACGAAAGGAAAAATGTAACTCTGAGACTTCTGTGCTGCTGAAGTTAATCAAACTATGATTTTTGATGCAGTACAGAAGTTTTTTTGTGTTGCCATTTAAGGTTTGGTGGTTGCACCTTTTCCCACCAACCTGTCATGTCTACTTTGGTTTGAAATTTTCTATGATTTCCAGAATTCCTTTCAACAAACACCAGGAGAAAGGGTGCATAGGAGAAAGAGTACCATAGATAGCAACTGGTGAGGTTTTTCCAATTGAGGAAACACACAAACACACTCACAAATTAGGCTATTTATCACTTTTCCCCTTCTTTCTGTAGCCGTTTTTTACCATACTGCTTATGCTCTCTGGGGTGATGTAAAGCCACTACAAGTTTGCGCTTTCTCATTGTCAGAGGTAGTAGATGTACCTGAGGAGCTGCTGCCTGATACTGAAGGCAGTTTGATGGGAGGGGGGCGGTGCTTCACCCCTTTTCCCAACACAGACGTCTGGACCAGTGGAGAAATACCATCACCCTGCGGATGACATTTTAAGCAGTTTGTTAGCCACAGTGCATCACAAAAGTAATTTTCTCAACAATGCAGACTGCAAATCACAAGAGCACGGTCAATCTTTAATTAAGAGTGCTCATTAGGCTCATGGTTTTTACTTTAAAAAAATCTAAGTTAAATTTATTAAGGAAATTCTAATCTGTGTTTCATCAACAAAAACAAAATCAATGTCAGAAAAGGTAAGATGAAGCTGAAGATGAACCACATCTTTTTTAACTCCCTGGTTAAGGTGTCAATTTCTTTCAGCTTCTATTCGAAAGTTAAATTCCACAAACCCAGAGAAGCTTCGCACTCTTCATTCACCAATGCATGGCTGCACTTACCTCATCTTTGTTGGGGGAGGGAGGCCCCTGTCCCACGTTGCCTGAGTTATGGGACATTTTGACCTGACACTTCACATCTCTCTCATATACTCCTTTGTACTGAGTAAGAAACCTGTAACACAGATACAACACATAATGTATACCATGCTCTCCAACAGCAAATCCCTAAAACCGTGTATTCGGACATGATTAACATCCCAACTAAAGCAAACAAAGGTGACTTACCGGTCTGCGTCTATCTTTGAGCCTATGAGAAACCTGTGAATGAGACAAAAGAGACTTCAGAGTGGAGTTTTATATTCAGTCATGTGTACTGAATTTATCTCAGAGGTTGTCCTTACGGGGGATGTATGAGCTTTAAGTCTGTGCTGTCCTCCTCTGCCTTTGATTCTTTAGCACAGTAGATCTTCCCGTACACCAGCGGGTCTCCCATCGACTGGAAGATAGACACCTTGGTCCTCTGGGCTTGACCCCCGACCTCACACTCAAACGTGTAATCATCTACAACTTCCTGTGTGTAAAAAGTGGACAAAGACAGCTGAATGAGGGAGGTTTGCATGACATGCGGAATAAAATTCATGTCATGTTGTTGCCAAACTTCAGAAGAGGGCAGCTATGAAGTCATGGTTCAGTGGTGACTGAACACAGAGGTGTTGGCAAAAGTATTGCTTAATTGGTTTTCATGAATATTTTTCACTTTACCCAACATTAAAGAAAATATATCAAGACAGGGTGAGAGAATGCAGAAGAGGAGAAAGCAAAGGAAGGGGTAAACTGAGAGAAAAGATTAAGTTTTATATAATTTCTAGTCACAAACACTAATGTTCAGTTTAGCAACTAGTCTCACGATCCTGCCTTTGTCTAGAACCACCTGTTTAAGGCCCAGCACCCACAAAATATTACCCTGCATCTCATTGACTTTCATGAGGGATGAAGTATGCTGGACATATGTGAAAAATAGACCAGCACCATTTATGGAAAGAAACAATGTCCCTGAAACAGTCTATCTGCAGTTGAGGATGGTTCTTTTTTTCCCCCCAGAAATGCGGAAACATGTGTGAAATTCAGAGCGGTTCCACATTTACGGCAGCTTTGTGGGTTGAGCACGATAGTATTTGCAGCTGACCATCAAAAAGGAAACTGTTGGTTCAACCACTTGGAAAATATTTCTGTGTGCAAAAACCAAGAGGCTGAGTAGTAATTTTGGACAATGCAGGGGATTGAAACAACACTTTTTCCTTTGTGTCATTTTCTTTGTAGGGAATTATACATTAAACACAACTTATCCTTCTCTATTTCTAACAGCAAACAGCCATTATTGATCTGTACCCTCAGAGAGTGTTAATGCTCCTGTCACGCTTACCTCAGCAGGCCAAATCACAGTAGTGGGCTGAGAGTCTTCCAGCTGCAAGGATTTCTCAACCACAGCGTACTTTTCCACCTAGAACAACATACAGGCAAATCCATCTGGTTTGTTATCCGCTACATTATAACTGCCAGACTTTGAGTTTAGTGCTTTTTAAGCGGTGTTGGCTCAAGTATTTAAGTGACAGTGTTATAGAGTAACACTGCGCTACTTACATCAATTTCCTTCGGTACACTTAGTTGGCAGTTGTTCTGCTTCCACATGTCAACACACTGCGAATCGATGACAGCCAAGAAGCCGGGGCGACAGCAGCACAGGAAAAACAGAGAGGTATGAGCAAAAATAAGAGGGCACTACGACGGCATGCATTGACCTATACTGTAGTAGGATAAGAGACTTTTCTCAACAGCGCATAGTAAACAGGTGGGTGGACACGTAGGTAAACAATTTTTATAGAGTGAGATCAACCAAATAGTTGTCAGCGTATGTTTCGTATGCAGTGTATATATGCTAGTCAAATTGGGCGTACGGTGACTACTTACGTTTCCGACCTTGGAGATCTTCAGGTCTATGACAGGAACAGGTTTTCTCTCCTTCCTCCTCTGTAGGTAGTCGTAGAGTCGTAGCTGCGGTGGCATGGGCAGGTGAGACAGTTCCTGCTGCCTGTTCAGTGCAGCTCTAGAGTGCCTCTTGAAACACCTAAAATATAAACAAAGAATGTGTGTCTTTAAAATGATCAATTTTTTTTATTAAGTGACTTTTTCTTTTCACAATCACCAAACTTTCATTCTCAGCTCTTTCACTAAAAAGAAAAACATTCGTAAATGAGCGTTTATTTCCTGGCGTGACTGAATTCAAAATGAGTTGACTCCATCCCTGGTGAGCGTGTGAGTGCGTCAAGTACCGTTTCATGGAGCGAGTGTTCATTTTCTGCTTGTTGTAGAGCAGGCGGTTGGCTGTGCAGGTGACAGAAATGGAGGGGTCCAGGCACAGAGGTTCGGCCGTTGCCAAAATCAACTGACTCTCCAGCTGTAATTTGTCATCCTAAAGCAGAGAAAAAAGATTGCTACAGAAAACACCTGCGCAATGTGCTAATGCTAAAAGGACTCAAGGCACAGGGGAGGACAGCCAAATGCTATGGTCAAGAACATTTTCACTGGCTAAGGCAATAACGTCAACAGTGCTCCAGAGGAAGAAAGAGTATAGAAAAAGCAGGACAAATAATTGTATTTTATCTTGTATTGTTTTGCATATTTTAAATCACTTGTGCTAATGTTCACTTCTCATGGCTGGATCGCTAATAGAGACCTGAGATGTGCTTGAAGCACTCTATTACAGAGCTAGGAAAATAAGAACATATTTGCAAGTATGACTGAATTTATCCATGAAAATGTTTCATAGCATTCGTGCTGACGCTTTACCTGTGTCCACTTGTGGTGGTCACTGGTCAAGGCATGGACATCACAGATCAAAGTCTGCAGAGCAAAAAACAGATTAAAAAACCTCAGCATTTCCATTGTAAATTAAAGGTTAAATGTAGGTTAATCACTCATTCCAGGTCAAACATCACATTTGCTCAAATAGCATTTGCATATTGTTTCGGCCTATGTGAGAGAGCTTTTCCACACATTCTGTTGGTTTACCTGCATGGTTGGCCGCAGCAGGATGTGTCTGCTCTGATAGGTGGGCATCTTGGTATTACCAGACTGCCTGTAGTCTCTCACCTCTACTATTACACAGCCGCAGTGGAAGATGTTCACCTGAGACACAATACACATGTTGCATGAGTATACTTCAAGATACTTGAAGTGTAATCTCACATCACATAATTTTTAAACTTAAATTTACTGTTGAAACAATTGAAAACATTTTAAAATCTTCCAAATGCTTTATGCACATGTGTATGTACATTTTGTATATGTGCAGATGAGCATACACACCTGTGATTTCTCCAACAGATCTACCAGAATAGGAGGCAACTCCTCAGCATCCAGGTACTCCAGCAGTTCTCCTTCTTCATATGGCAAACGGATGGTTTCAGAATCTAGTAAGCAAGAGCAAACATGTGTGTTACATATGGAGCAAATGTGATACACAGATCAGAAAAACTCAACTGGGTTGACTGAATAGACTTAGGTAATTGTTTTATTGACTTCTCTTACCAGACCCATTTTTGCCCCTGAGCATTAGAGAATAGCCTTCATTCCCAGGGTACAGGTTGACCACCAGACATGACACAGACTCCTGAGACACCAGCTTCTCCAGTAGATTCACATTTCTCCTCAAATTCTTCAGAAAAGCAACAAAAAAACCCCCAAAACACACATACATATATGAGACAAATCCCTCGTACTAGCAATACAAATCTCACACAGTTATGACAACAATATAGGAGAAAATATATATTGTGGCTTTTAATTCATGTTTACCTTAAGTTATGGTTGTAACTAGTACTAGTACAGTAATAGTACTGTTTTATATGCTTTAAAAAATAAAACATAACAAGGACTGACAATGTTTTGTTTTTATAAAATTAAATATATCTCACATATTTGCAAATATATGTGGGCCTGGAGCGTCCCTGTGACTGAATTGTTACAACACATGCCATATAACTTACATTTAATTATTTGGGTGATGTCCATGTTGATTAAACACCAATTTTACTTATCAACCTGACAGCACAACTTAAACAAATACATTCAGACCATTTAATTTGCCTATTCCAGTTCATAAAAAACAAACTATGCAAAAAATGCAAAGTTGCAAAAACAATCTATTGCTTATAACTTCTTGCCTTGATAAACTTTAAATTTATTCAATGCAAATTAACCTGTGCATGTTAGAAATCAGTAACAACACAGTTTAATCGCTCCCCCCCCCACTCATTCACTATAGATTGGAATGAACAAGGTTTCCATGAGTAGCCATAATTACCTAGTTATAACAGAGGGTAAAGTTGTATAATACAAACCTTTAACTCTGGCTCTTTCTCACATTCCTCTATGTACAACTCATAGAGTTTCTGATACAAACTCTTCCTCCCGCCTGAAGATATTCTTCTTTTGGCTGGTCGTTGTCGAGCACTTTCAACAATGTACTGAATAAGAGATAACACACTGCATTAACAAATGTGATATATAGTGCCTGACTAGCATGATCAATGCCTAGTGCATGCAATAGGTGCACAGGGATACACTTGAGAAAACACTATTCCTTTATCTTTCTACAAACCTACAAAACTGAAATAACAGGTTTTACCTCGGCTCGATCCAATGCATATTCCAAAACTTGTTGCTGAGGGGAATAATGAAGAGTAAAATGAAACACAAATAGTCACAATGGAAACTCCTGAATGGAAAAAAAAGCTATGCCGGACCTGGTGCTTGTTTTATTGCAATATTTTATTCATCTGGCATAAAACATCACTGGATGTCCACTGAATATGCAGAGATAAATGAAACCTAAAAGAGATAAAACTTACCATTGTGGTCCACCGCCAGCTGCAAGGCGAGTGACGGTAGACGATGCTGTCCTTTCTGCCCCACACTGTCACCTTCCTATAGTGACCATTCACACCCTGCACAGCAACACAGCAGACGTATCGCACGCAGCATGGTCAAACAAACGCAGAGGGCAGATAAATAAACACAGATACAGTCGGAGTGACTGCCAGGTTGTTAAGACAGCACTGATGCCAAATAACCTGGCTGGCACTCAATCAGATGCCACACACACAAACAGCTAAGAAGACTGACGAGCGAAACTGTCTCATCAAAGTTGTTTCATCCTTTGACTATATTCCGAATAGTTCAGCAAAGTGAATACATGCACAATCTGTCTCAGAGTGGCTAAAACTGCTTAGCAAGGGTTAGTGAACTCTGGTGACTGTAAGCTCAGGGAAGAGAGTGGCTGAATAGCAACAAGCTCGTTGACGCCTGACCGTTGAGGCTAACATGGCTAACGTTAGCATGCTAGCCCGTTCCTGGGCAAGCTGCAAGTTACCAGCTACGCTAATGATGTCACGTCGTCTGGGAAACAAACCGATAAAGCGACGTCAATCTCAACGAGCAGGATGGACTTGCCTTCTGGATTGCATAGCGGTCGACTGTAGCTCCAATGCAAGAAAACGAAATGAAATTGTGTCTTCATTGAAAAAAAGTCGGAGCAGCAGCCATTTTCTTCCAGTGTGACAACAACAGCTAAACTTCCGGTTTGGGCAGCGGGGGGCGGAGCCACATCAAGTGCCTTTATTACAAGTGATGCTGCTGATCAATGTCTGATCAATAGGGACAACTTTGAGACGTGTTGGCCCCACGGATGTATTATAAGATCTTATTATACGTCCATTGTTGGCCCCCTTGCACCGAGAGAATGTGCACATTTATGAGGTATGCGCAGGTATTTTGCTGAGTAATTGCCTGTTGTTTGTAACTGCCTATGAATTAATACAATTGGTTCTTAATTAAAGATCCCCTCCAGACATAGATAGATACCGTCTTTATTGTGCAGCAGGTAATTTGTTTTCACAGCTTGTATGTACACAGAAACATACAGATAACCTCACCACAAGGTACAGATATACATACAGATACATAAATACATTTATTCCAGCGCCTGTATCCCAACAAGTATACATGTATTACACACACACAAATAAGTCAGTTTGTTTAGTGCTCCTATGGCAGAAGGGACAAAACTTCTGCCAAAGCAAGCTCTTCTCCATTTCAGAGTCCTGTATCTACGTCCAGACGCCAGTAGTGTGAAGTGTGGATTGAGGGGGTGATCGGTGTCATTCACAGACATGTTTTAAGATATATATAAAATACTTTACTTTGAATAATAATTTGTGTCTGACACGGGTGCCTGGTTATATTTTAAAATGGAGGAGTAAACTTGGAAAGATTCTAATTGGCGGGGGCATCTGGGGGTCCTCCCCTAGAAAAAAAAGGTAATTTAAAACAAATTTCCTGCATTTCTACACCACCTAACCTCTTGGATTAAGTCAAGAAACAGCCACCTGCACTAGTTAAGATTAGTTAGATTGAGGGTGCTATGAAAACCTACAATGCATCAAGAATAGTTTGATTGAATTTGAAAATGGACATATGGCCTGAGAGTATGTGAAAAGTGTCAGTTGCGTGAGTCTCACAGTTAATGCGTGCGAGTTGGCCAAACTGTGTGTGAGATTTAGAGGGATCAACTGGCAGAAATATTGGCAGAAATGGTACATATTATCCATAAATATGATTTCATTAGTGTATAATCACCTTACACCTTTCACCTTATACACTTTATAATGAACCCTTTATATCTACATAGGGAGCAGGTCCTCTTCCACAGAGGCCACCATGTTGCAACGCCATGTTTCTACAGTAGCTGAGAACAGACAAACCAAACACTGACTCTAGAGAGGGCCTTTCATGTTTTTTGCGTGTTTTGTGGCCATCATAGGTCCTCCTACACACTTTGAAAGAGGAGGGGGAGGGAAGGGGTATTCAGTTGGTTGCAATCTGCAACCTCACCGCTAGACACCTCTAAATCCTATATACTGGTCCTTTAAAAGAGGCAACTCTGATTCGATTCCTTTGCAAACAGCCAAATGCTGTCCAATCAGCGAGCTAACGTTAGGTGCGCGGGCTGGCAAAGCTAATGTTGACTTGCAAATCGGTTCAGCATTTTGGTGACAGTACAATCTTACTTTTAGCTAATTTAAAGTTTGGCAGGTTCATTCAACATACGCTAGCCTATCTTTTCCTATGTTATATTATCAGTCAATGATTGCAGTTAATGAATTCCAATCACACATTCCAACAATGTGTGATTTTGTTGATTTTGATTTTGTTTGATTTTGCTGAAAACAGTAAAATGATCATTGATATAGGCTGCTTAAATATAATCATCTGATTGCAGGGACTGTATGACTTTTTGTCTTTTAAAAAGACAAAAAGTGGGATTGCAAAATTATAACTTTGCTCCTGCAAATTGAATAATGGGGATGAATTATCTCTACTTGCGCCATTGCTCAGACACCTTGGGTGTCTGATATGTTTTTTTCATACACACACACACACACACACACACACACACACACAAACACACACATAAAATCTTAATCCTTAAGTTTACATCTACACCTTCAACCTTATTAAAAATTCCAGAATTTATAAATATGCAAATATTTTTAATTTCCAAAGTTTAACTGCTGGACATAAGTATCCTCCTACTTCAAGTCCATTCTCAGTGTAGCCTAAACACAGTGGAGACTTCAGGTTTTGCACATCACACTTATGTAAGTTGAATATTACATCAGGATTGACTTCCAAACTAGCTGTGATGTCACAAATTGTGCTCGTATGCCGCCCCTTAAAATTTGATTTTCAATGAGCACAAAGAAATTTTCCACTTTCAGTAGCTGAATGTTAGAACTCTGAACTGACAACATTCTGAAGCTCAAACATTCAACTGTAGGAGCAAGAAGAAAATCACATTTCTGAATGAAGGGGGACTTTCAGAAATAAATCTCAACTAAATTTGAGATACACATCATCGATCATTTACTGTTGGCCTAAAAATGATGGTACTTGATGTTTGCCAAATATACAAACAATAGGCTACATAAACAATACAAAGCACATGACAGTTCTTAGTCATGGTAACTGCAAAGTTGGCAGCTGGAGCCCCAAAGGTTTACTGTGTGTCAACTAGTGTGTGCTAATGTAACTGAAAGTTGTTTGGGAATATGCATCACTTATGTACAATATCAACTGAAATGAAAAGGGTGAGTCCCGTTTATTACCTGAGAGCATGTATGACTAAATTGTTTTAGGATCTTTATTACTAAGCTTTGCATTGATATGTTGCATCTGTTTTATCATTGCACCACACAGCAAATCTGCGACCTGGTAATATTCCAGCATAGAAAAAAACTGTACACGTTGCACTGAGGAAAAGGGAAAGGGAGGTCAATGGGGGCCCAGCAACTTTTTTGTTTTTATCCAGTGGCTCCTTAGATCATCAATCCAGCCATGCTTGACTTTAACATACAGTAAAGGAAATTGGTAACTCCTTCCTTTAAAAAAAAAAAAAAAATTCTGACACTTACATTTAAATGAAAACACACAGAATATTGTGCCTGAGGAGGAACAAAGCATGCAAGTGTCTTTATAATGTAATGCATGATTTATTACAGGCACTCTGATGTTCATCTTTTGCTCTGTGCCTTCATGAATTTGTGGACATCAGAAGCTTTAATCAATACTTTTACTTTTATTTACTATTTAGTGCAAGGAAGGAGCTTCCAGTAGTCTTTATGTTGTTTCTCTCTAAGTCTGTTTTGAAGCCCTTTTTAGTGTATTTGACGTATTACATTCATTCATGCATTCACTGTTGACCATAAACAGACCATAGAGGCATAATTGAAATTATTATTAATTGATTAATAATTAATTGATAGCCAGAGTATTGTAACAACGTGGCTGAAGAGAGACCACACATGAGTTGTAACTAAAAATAAAGGACATTGTAACTAAAAACATTGTAAAGACATTGTAACTAAAAATAGAGCTCACTTGCCCCCTCTCCTCTCCTCCTTTCCTCCTCCTCTCCTCCTCTCCTCCTCTCCTCTCCTCTTCTCCTCCTCTCCTCCTCTCCTATAAGCAGCTTATAGCCCATCAGTCCAGGTGAGCTGAATCTCCCTGACAACCCAACTCCACCAGGCTCCTGCAGGGAGTCTGTCCAGAGAGGGTAATCACAGTATAAATAATGATCAATATACAAACAATTGGCTAATTGGACTGCTGACTCTGACTTAAAGTAACAAAGTTTGCAGTATGGATAATATAGGTTACAAAAAATAAATGAACAAATAAAAAATCCAAGATTAATTCATAGGGTTGAAACAGCAGCAGTCCAGATATCACACTTTACCAACAATTTCAGAATAAATGATCAGATGGAACTAAAGCTCATACTCTGCATCTTAATCAAATATAATATGTAAAAAGAATAACATAAACCATTTGCAGGGTTTTGATTAACCAATATACAGAGTGTCAGTATAGCAGGATCACATGCTACACAATGTTATAGTTCTTGGCTAAAATAAAATAAATAGTGTCAGAGTGAAGTTGGTAAAAGAATGAAGAGGTGAAGAAAACCAGTAACAAAGGAGGAAGCAGTGATATGTATTTGAATCTGCTTCCAGATATCATCAGTGTGCTACTCTGTGTTCACTATATAGGCTGAGAACAGTTTTATAATTTGAAAAGTTATTAATTAACTTAAATTATTCTATATTTTGAAGGATGTCTTACATTTTGGCAAATTTGAGAGAAAATCAAAACAACTGATTAAAACTATTTATGTATAACTGCAGCCCATACTATATACAATGTATACATATTGGTGGGTTGAAGTCCCATAATTGTACAGTAGGGGGAAGAGCAGGATAGCAGATTCATTAGGATAACTGGATTCAATAGATTTGTAAGAATTTCACATTTCCAACTGCAAATATAAGAGGCAATTGGTGTTTTTAGTATGTAAGAACAGCAAACAACAGACATTTACTGCAGTTGAAGACATTATGTTTCCATAAAGGTATGCATAACTCAAAAACACATACTGTTCCCCTTAAACACTTTGTGAAGGTTAAGAAACTTGTCAATAAAAATGGATTTCTTAATTTAAAAAGCCAACATAAAAGGAGCAAGATACTATGTAAGCACATGGAACAGAACAGTTATATAATAAAATTATTGTAACCATTATTGGTTTAAGCATCAGTAGGCAAGTTTTGTTTTTTCTTCTGGCTGTCTGTCCTGAAAAGTTTTCTTTCAACATCAATGTCTCAACAGTATAAGCAGCTCCTTTATGAGGGCAGAAAGGGTCTGGGTGGGGCTCAGTAAGGACCAGTCCTCACCTGCTGCGCACACACACACACACACACACACACACACACACACACATACACACAAACATGCACACAAAGTCCACATACGTGACTGGGCTTGCATAGGGTCAGTCACATTTCAAAAAGCCTTTCTTCTGTACACAAAGGACAGGGTTTCATGGCCACAGTTATTTTGCTGTTGCTGATGCTGCCAACACGTCATTTATAGTGTTTTTTGTTGAACTAAAAAGGTTTGTATAGCCTCAGTAATCCCTGATTCTCCATTAACTCAAATCCCAGGGCGTGCTTTATTATGTGAAATTGACCAGAAATGACGCATCACTGATTTTAATCAGTGTAGATCACAGCAATACCACTAACTGGACAGTGATTTAAAAAAAAAAAAATCCCATAATCAAACCAATGGGCATTGGACTTTTTATGTGTATAAATTTCAATTTCAAATTGCACAATGAGCATCATCTCTGCAGCTTTTTCCTCTGACTGGTTTCCATCCAGGGCATTGCTAAAGAACCAGGCTGTGGTGTTGAACTGACAAACGTCCTCACAATAATTTAATCTTTATGTCCTCACCAGTGAAGATTGTGCTTGGTTGGAACTTGGAATAAATAAGCATATAATACTGAACAGCTGGAGAATTGGACATCGTATTGAAGAAAACCATAATGAAGAAAAGACAAAAGTATACGTGAGATTGAGATGCATGGCATTATTCCTGAATGCAATATTACGAGTCAGGTACAGTAGAGTCCAGTTTGATAATCATGATGATGACAATGATGATTATGGGCTGTCAGATTTGGAACAAGCTGGTGCAATGCATCTGCTTCATATCTTTTCTATTTTGATCTTATTGAATGCCATTCCTCGACTGCAATTTGCATCCTCATCAACAACAGAGAAGGATACTATTTAAGACTACAATTTAAAAGCCAAACGGTTTTGAAGATGCTCCGGTCAAATTAACATACTGATGAAAGCATCAATATAAGATCTGCACTCAGATCAAGTTAGTGTGTGGAAACTTTTTTTCATACCAATGCTCCTCTCCTGACAAATAGAAAATGACAGTTGGATAGTTACGAACCCTTAAATCAATTCCTGCATTGCAACCATGCGGAGAAAGCTGCAGGATTTGAGCTCCTCTCCAAATTAGGACCTGGAATCAATTACTCTGCTCATCCAAGGTGCACTCCAGCAAGGTAGAGGTAGCAAATGGCTTGCACTCATCGCTTACTGTCTGGGTCATCTATGTAAGCAGCATTTTGATTGTACTTTAAACAGCTCTTAATTTTCATAAGTTCACCCAGAGTTGAGACCTCTGGGAAACATGAATTGTCTAATTTGGTTTGTACGGGCATTTAGAGAATGATAGAGACCCGATTTTAACATGAGGAAATCAGCTTGTATATGCACTGCTCATTCAGTTTAATTTTATTTTCTTAATGCATACCAAATGCTGTTTTTTTATATTTTGGAAAGGTTTTGTTTATAGCAGTCTCCACTCTGTTCTGCTGTGGATGTTGTAAGTGATCATGACCGTTAAGAGACCTAAACTGAAAATTGCAAAGGTCACACATAGGCCATGGAAAATTCTCTTGACTTTTTATTCAGAACTGCACAACTACACACAAAATGAAAATGTTGCTGTAGCTTTGGGAACTGGCTCATTGTTAAAGGTGACACTAAAAGTATTTGACTCAAGGATTTTGGAGGTTGTTGGCTAGCTTTCATTCACTTTTATGTTCCTCTCTTACATTTATTAATTATTACACTCTTCCAACCCTCATTTGGCAACATACTCTTACTATTTATCTATATTTAGTTGCTCACAATGATTTTACATGACTAATAACTGAGTGTTAAAAGGTTGAGAGGTGGTCTCATGTACCTGCCAACATTTGCTTCTGATGAGTCATAACACCTGTGAATAAAAACTTTATGAAGGAAAAAAAGGTAAAATGTTAATATCAGAGATTAGTAATGAGAAGTAAAACTGCAGGATAAAAAAAAAGAATCAGATGACTTTCCAAATACCTTGCATAAAGCAGGCTTTTTAGCCTAAGCTGTTGGAGGCTTTCAAATCCAAAAAGTGTTGAGGCGTGATAAAAAAACCCATGATAAAAAAACCTTTCTCAATTAGAACCATGTTGTTTTGTTTACAGAGAGGACAGAGGGACTAGATGTGGTCATTATTTTTGCTGTGCCATGAGTTCTGCTCATGTTTTTCCAGTCTCGAGGATGAACTGTGAGTGAAATAAACAAGAGCACTGCGGCAAGAGATGGAAATGGATAATGACATAAATGAGACATTCAGATGTACCAGTGGATCATAAATTATAGCATTTGTTTGTGTCCATATGGCACAAACTTGCATGTCCAGTGGGAATGGCAATTCTTCACACAGTGCTGACAAACAGTGGGCATCACTGAAAAATATATTGGACCTGCTCTATCTAGTCTTACTCTTCTTCCCTCCACTCCCTAGTCTGTCTCATTTTCATGCCTCTCTCACCTTGACAGATGTGGAACCTTGAAACAGTATGGCAAGAAGACTTTTCCATTTCAGTGAGGGTTTTTTTTTTTCTTTCTCATGAGCAAAGAGATGAGGACCGCAGCTGTGCTGGAGTTTACAACAGCAACCTCGGCCCAAGTGGAGCGATGTCATGATTTTCCAAATCCAGAACTTTCAAAAGCAGATTTTCAAATGAAATAATTCTCTAGAGGATGTCACATTTCAAAGTATATGGTGCAAAAGTGTAGGAACTAAAATTTTTATGATGTGTTACACTCACACTGTTTTCCTGACTGTTTTATAACAAAATAACAAATAACAAACACCTCTTATTGGTTAGAATTAAGATGAATAATTAGGTGCAAAACATTAACTCACAATATGCAAATGGATAGTGAAAAGCTTTTTTGTATAGAGGCATTAAGAAAATGTTGTGTGTCAAACAAATGACAATACATCACAAGAACATGAGATATTAAACAACAGCGGCAGCAACATTACTTATTCTACCTTAAGTTCATCCATTAACTGCACAAAAATGCATCTAAACCAAAACTTCTTCAGTCTTGAAAATGTTTCACACAGTTTAATAACACTATTAAGTGTCCTCACACTGGAGAAAATCTATCTAACATTACTCAGTGAGCAAGGAACTAATTATTTACTTCTCCAAAAGTGATCATATCCTCAGTTTGTATTTGCACTCACATTAGTCCGAGAAGCTTTCAGTCTTTAGCTCTCACCTGTCAAGTTGGAGAAACCATTTATTGCTCAAAAGTGTGCATGTTAGGTTAAAAAAAAAGCATACGTACATTTTTACTTTATGAATGTGGGAAAAACAAATTATTTGTGGTGCTGAGGGCCGCTACTCACAGTTTTATAGTGAGGGATTATAGCTGCATATCTGAACTGCACACTATGAGCTTGTGACTCAGCTATTGTTCCAAACAATGAGCAATTCTGTCGTGTTGTATAGGATTACAGTGCTGAAGAAAAATCTCATGATTTCACAGAGGATAGGAGCAAAACACTCACAGAGATTTGGCCCGGTAGCTGCAGCGGGACAAATGGCTTTCTCTGCATGTATCTGGTCTAAACATACATATATCTACTGTTGCTAAATACCACCGTTTGCGGTTAAAATAACAAAATTTCACTGTCTCAGACAATTCTTACCAAGATATGGGAATATGTTGTTTTGAGTTTTGAGCTGTTTTATGACTTAGAGAAAGCAGTATGTGGGCAAGTTGTAATTATGTACAATATGGTGAAACAGAGGGAAGAAAGGAATATGTTTTCTGAAAGGCTGTCTTCAATTATACAATTGATCTTCAGTTCAAAGGCTTCAGTTCCCTTGACATTCCCTGAACACATGCAGAAATGAATTCAGTTTTTTTGTTTTTCTTCAGTAGAAGCATTCGTCCTCTCTGTGCGGTCTACGTTGACCTCATCCATCACAGAACTGCGAGGGAGAGAGAGAGAGTGTGAGAGAGACAGAGAGGGGGTGGAGGGGGTAGAGGGGGTGGAGGGGGATATTTATCTGGTAGTTTGCTCAATATTACACCTCCCCGAAGGCTCACAAGAATTCCAAACTTCTCTGCATTATGTTTTTTGTTTGGGGTAAAATTTGGAAATTAGGAGTCGCTGTGAGGTTTTAGTCCAGCTGAGATCACAGCTGGATCTTTCATGTGACCTTTATGTCCTTACCCTTCCATGTTTTTGACCAAAGTCAAGAAAGTGAAAGACTTTGGAGACTTTTAAAAAGTTAATGTGAATTAGATAGTTACTGCGTCAATATTGACTAAAAGATAATCCTGGTTACAACCTGGATATTACTTTTGTGGTTTAAAAAAAGCAACAGGTTAGCCAAATTTATTTGGGAGAAAAAACAAAGACGAACAGTATGATTATGAACTTAACTGTGTTGGCCATACCCATCAAAGTTCCCTTCAACATTGACACAAAATTTTCCAGTGCAATTATGAATTATAACTGTAATTTCACATGAGCTAATTTGCTTGTGAAGCCCAAAATAATCTGGCTTGTTTACAACCTGATCATCTGACCACTGACACGCTCAGCAGTTTGTCGGGTAAGTACAATATTATCAGAGCCAAGTAAGGTAAAAAGTAAGACCCAAGTAGTAATAAACCAGAATTATTCTTTAACACAGTTATGTTGGTGTTTATTTGTGGCAAGAAGAGGCTTTGGGTTGTGTGTTGATGCTGGGGGATGAGCATGAGCTGAGGGCTTTCCCTCTGAATTTTTGTGAATGATAAGAACAACCATATGGAGTTACACTGAGCAACACTTAAACTTACTGAAGAGAAGGAAACTTGAATTTAAGAGCTGAAGCTTTGGCAGCTGTCCCTCTGAACTTGTTATAGCTTCGTAGCAGACTGCGTGTCTACATTTCAATAACGTGACCTTTTATGACTCTTTGGCACTCCCTGTGGACAATGGCAGCTTCATATAGAGGAGTCCAACGGTTTCCGCATCAAAACATGATGATTCACTTCCAGAGAAGCAATCTGCCAGATGAGTGAGAGCAAATGTCACCACTGGATGTTGTCTTGAAAAAGCAGGAAGGACCAAGGGACATGTGGGAATCGGGCTGGAGTTTGTGAGGGGCGTGAGGGGAGGACAGAGTGAACAATGGACAGTGCTGTCCAGACCAACAAACACTGTTTTTTCAGTGAGTTAGCATGGTGCATTTATTAGTCTTGGATGTACTACCCCCGTGGAGTCATAATAAACAACAGCCTTGATTGATTCACCGGGTAATTAGGTCTTCACTGGCTGATGGAGCAGGCATTTGTTTCTCTTTGTTTATTTCACTTTGTTGTTTGTTTTTTTTGCAATCAATAAAAATACACAATTGTCTTTACGCACCACTTATTATCCTGATTGTTTTAATTTCTTATTGAGTCATTAATCTGTGATTAGAGAGAGAAACTACAGTGCATAAAAATACTATAAATATTCAAATATATGGCATTATATAAAGAAAAGAAGGAGGGAACTGGAAACATTTATCTGACAATGTCTAACCTGGCACCACTGACTGCACTTCTGCCTACATTTTAATGTTGTGCCAATTATCAAATCAACAAGTTGAAATTGCTCTGTGTTAAATAGGCAGCTCCTCTCCCTTCATCTGAAAATGAGCCCAGAGAAAGCGAGTTAAACATCCAGTGAGAGTGAACAGCTCACAGATTTTCAGGAAATGACCGGATACATTTTTCCTGCACCCTCATGCTGCAAACACAGAGCTGAGGTGTTAATTGTCTTTGTTCGGAGTGGACACAACATGTGACTCCTCTCATAGCTAAATTGTACTGCTGCCAGCACGCTTCTCGAAAGAGGCTCAGCTCAGTTTGACAAATTATCTGCGGACTTATGGACGTGTGAACGCATGCAACATGGTCAAATCTCGCTCTGTAATGACATGACTCACTGTTTTTCTCTTTTTCAGCTGGTGCCTGAAACTCAAAAGGACAAAAAAAGTCTGCAGACAGCACACACATACACACAAATGCATAGAGCTCCTGTTTTTTCTCTCAGATAAGCAGCAGCTGGATGCATGTTTGGGTTGGCGCGGGGATTAACTGGTCTCTAACCTCGCCAGAGGCTCAGCAGCCCACTGGAAACCCACCACTGGGCTAAGGTTCACATGCATGCATAAACATCAAACCATTGTGGGGACACATGCATATGCTCACACAAACATGAAAGCAAGGACATCTTGTAAACCAACGACTAAAAAAAGATGAGAGACGATTTGACTGTCACGGCTGTGTGCATTTGGAAGTTGCTGACAAGACCACTTTGGCTGCTTACAAGCTGAAAAATCTGTCTCACAGAAAAGTACAGGTTTTACATCGAGGAAATGGTGGTGATAGCAACCCAGATAGTATACCATAAATATGTATCGGCACATTTATTGTTTCAGCTAGCTAACATGGGATAAACATAGTGACATCTTAATTTTGGCCCTGAAAAAGGAGATGAGTGCTTGAGTTTGTACAAGTAAATGCAGAACAAGACATAATCTCTTCTGATCCTTTGACATAAAGGATATATTTGACTAATTTGGAGAAGTATGCTGTATTTTCATCTTTAAAAAGCATTATTTAAAGGAAAAAGGGAATTAGATACTGACATATGACTAAATGATTCTGTTGGGAAAAAATACTGGCTTTGTATTTTTCCATTTATTTACACTAGTGTAGGCGTGGCATGATTATCAGAGTGAATTACTATTTAATTCCCACTCCATTATTACATTACTTTGTGACTTTCTGAGAAAATCCAGGAATTACAATCCTACCACTCATTACCAAGTAAAGACGTAAGCAAACAAGCAAAAACAGATGTGGACACAAACAGGAACATCTGCTTTGAAATGTTGCTCCCTTCTGGTGACCTTAAAAGTTTTAAAGGAGTTTTAAAAGAGAAGTTTATGTTTGCTTCTAATAACTTTCATTTTACAGACCCTGTTATTTTGCTTCAATGTCACAGAACGGACACAAAAATAACACCATCAGCAAGAATAAAAGGAAGTGGTGAGTTTGCAAGAGACAAGTAAAAATAGTAGTGGTAAATGTTTTTGATTTCCGTAACCTCATTAGAATGATCACTTGAATAGGGAAAAATAAGTTCTTCCCAGCATCAGTCTGATGAGGCATTTACAGTTCATGCTGAAATGAGGAGTGACAGAAGTCAAAGGGCATTTAATGAAACAAATGTGAATTAGTCTTGGTTTAACAAATGCTGTTTTAGATGGCAAACAATTTCAAATTTATTAAATCTTTCACTCTCATTCAGAGGTGACAACCGTGAGAGTGAATTATTGTATGAAGGAATGATAAATAGCTTTACTGTGAGAAGTTGAGATCTAAATCAAACAGCCAATGACACAGCAGTGTGCTGAAACACAAAGCAACTGTGAGGCATGATAACATTCCACTATAATAAATATAATAAATTCATCCTGAAGTGATTTATGAAACAAATGACATTTAATTGACAAAGAACGATAATATAAAACCTGTAAATACAAGTCAAGGCAAACTAGGAAGTTGTTTACCGTAGGGGAAGAAAATATTAGTCAGTGTTGGCAAAAGGGATATTGTAGTCTCTGAAGATTAAACCTCCATATGCTATTATAGAAGAAAGTGTTTGGATTGTGCTTAAAGGTTTCAGGCACTGATTACTTGAACTGTGATTTAACTAAAAAGGTGTGCAAGCCTTTGTCCTTCAAAGTATATATTTTGAAATGCCAGACTCAGCAAGTCTCAGTGTGTTAGTTTGAAGTGTGATCTGACTCTAATTATAAAGTGCTGTTCTGGAAATGAATCAGGTTTGCTCTTTGTTTCCCTCGGGTCACTGTTTGGCAGAGAGCCACATCTCTTTGCATGTCTCCCGCTCTTGCTGACATTTTTTTAACATGAGATATAATTTATACTTACTGTAAACACTTGTCAAGTGAAGGTTTTAATTAGAAATTTCTTTTTTACTGTTTGTATTTCTCTGTGGTCTAACCTCTGTGTCAACACATTGCAGCATTTCACAGGCATGGAGCTGGAAACAGGGCCAAGTATTGTGTGATAGTGTGTGTGTGTGTGTGGGTGTATGCGTGTGTGTGAGGAGGAGGGAAGGCCAGGAATCGTTTCAGACAGGAATGGCCTGATGGGACAACACGGCATGACGTTTTGGCCAAGGGTAACACACAGTGAGCCAGTGAGTGAACACATGTCCTCTATTTTCCAATGCAGTGACAAGTTTACTCCATTACCACTCTGCTCACTTTCCTACTACAATTGTCTGAGCGTATTAACTGGACATTCAGGGCACATGCTTGTAGAACAACTGACTTGAATTCAACAAATGGAAAGAGCTGTCATCTTACTCAAATGGCAGCGAATGCTGGACTATTGTCCTCACACAAGGTCTAGTAATAAGGTGTATTAATCAGGCTCAGAGCTGCAGATGAAAGCTATGGAGTCTATGAATGGACTCTATGAACTGAAAAATGTTCTGGTTAGTTTAACAGCAGTCTGGTCGACTCTGCAGACCATTGTACATTTCAGCACAACTGTATCATAGTACAAATGTTTGAGATGTGTTTTCCTAAATGTCTTTTCAAAACAATCCTTACTGTCAAGAATGTTGTGAGGTTGGCCAAAACTCATAGACTAAATGGCTCTATAAAGTTAAAGCGATTGACATTGGTTCAACACGCTGATGTTTCTGAGACTGATTTTGGTTTATGTTACAACTTTTGGCAGGAGAGAAATATTTAGATTCCGTTAATTTAGCTGCCTACAGGTTGAAAAGTTGAACAGTTGAAATGCCCACTGAATTCATAGCAGATGAAGTTGCTTGAATTTAGACATAATTGCAGCTTCTGGTGGTAAACACTGTTTTTTTTTTGCGGAATCCCAAACATCTAGAAAAAAAAGCTTCATATGGGGCGATGTTTCTGATAAAGAAACATGCATGATGTCTTAAAATTTAAACAAAATCCCAAAATCCATCCAGTCATTTTTTCAACCAGCACTTCTGTTGGTTACATGTACCAACAAGTGATTCCCCACCTTCAGGCACAACCAAAAGGCTTTATTTCCATTTCATTTTTTTCAAATGAAACCTGGACCTGACCTGCTCTTTTAATACCACGTCCTGAATGTGCCAATTTGTAGTGTTTGTGTAAGAGACTTTGACACAGTGTTACTGTTGGTGACTCATTGTTACATTGACTTATTAATATCCTGTTTCAGCATGTTGAATTCTCCCCACTCTGTATTTTTGTCTCCATCTTTTCTGGCCCACAAAGTCATGCATGGTGCAAGAAAAATATAATTGTACAGATAATAATACAGCACTTTAATGCTACAAAGACGCTGTGGCATTAAATCATGTCAATATTCACATCTAAGGTGACCACAGAGCTTGAAATAAAGGTGTTTCAACTGGACTTTCCTCAACACTTTCCTCCTGTAATAACTTTGTGGCTTATATGGAAGTAACTGCAGTAAAATATGTTATGATTGATGTTAAAAATATGTACAGTATGTGATTATCATCAGACAGCCTTGCACACATCAGCTTTTGTCCCTAACATATAACATAATACTGAAGTCTGTACCAAAATGACACAGATTTAATTAGCGTATATACCCCATACAACAATAATAACAGTAATAATAATAATAATAAGATTTTATAAAAGTATAATTCCCACAAAAGGGAAAATGGCAGTGACCAGAAACTGTATCATCAAATTATTTTTACCATCAGTCAGGCAACACAGAGGTAATGTTTGAGAAACAGTGACCCATGAAATTACTTCATATGTCCTTAGAGAGGATATTTTTGGCTCAACAATTTTGAGTCAGGTCAAAGTTTGAAGGTAATATGAGGATAATTCACCATGACGACGCTAGTTGCAACGTTGATGCCTGTCAAACTTCCAGGCAGCTAGGGGCGTTTTAGTGTTTCCTCCTTCTGTCTACCTCAGACATGTAGGTCGGATCTTGTTGTGAGACTGATCTATTGCCTGCGGCCGCTGGAAGCCCGGCTTCTCCTCCCACCCAAACTTCATAACTCTCTGCTCAGTGAGATCACTGCTTTCACCTCATTGTCATAAGATTGGGCCTTTCATATCTTGTCTGAGAATACTGCTGACCTGCTGATTTACTGCTCTGTGGTGGGGATCAGATTGAGAATGTAAAGGTTTAGACAGCATTGGACTGAATTATAGTCACTGTGGTATATACAGTATTATATAATATTGTTGTATATGAGTTTCTTTAGAGTGCAAAATTGCTTTGCCCTTTAAAAACAAAGAGAAAAGTTCTTCTATTATTCCTTTGGCTTTGGCTGTCTTATGTAAACTTTAACCTTAACACCCTTCAATGCAAGACAAAAAATCACACAGACAATTGTAGAGCCACGATGTCAAAACCAGACTGAGCCAAGCCTTACGTGACCTTAAATCAATGATACTCTCATTTTGTTTTATAGTTTGATATCATTTTTCATCTATGTTACCAACTTTCCTCTGCCTTGGCTGTGCTCTGTTCTTCCCTGTGTGGTGAAGGTGGGAGCCAAATTGCCTGTGTGGGATTTAAATGTGTTTGGCATTAGTGTTAGGTTACCCTTTTAGCTCCTTTCATCAGAATAATCAATGCTCCCTTAGAGAAAAGTGTTAAAATGATGGGATGACACACATGCATGCGTGAATGCACCCCCACTGCCTGTCCGCACTTGCATGTCCAGCCGCATACACAAACACACATTAACACACAATTCTGCCAGTCATTGATTGTCTGCTGCCCTGCATGGAAAGAGTGCTCTGTTATTTGGAAATTGAGCGATTTGACTGGAGTAAACAGTGAATTGCCTTTAATCACTTGGGGGAAAGAAAGACAGAAATTGGAGAATGGAAAGATTTTACAGCAAGATTTCCTTGATTATGACTGAATTTCAAGTGTAAATTATCGCTTAACCCCTGACAGTGTAATGAGTAACAGTTACATATACATATACATTACAATATACATTACATATAGTTTGAACAACCTAAAGATGTCACTTTTGTTAACATGTTCAAGCATCAGCATCCAGAGATGTTGACTCATCAACTGGTCCTGGTACAATAAATGTCTAAACTGCAAACCCACTCCGATTTTTAATCAGTCATAAGCTTATTCACAGTTGGAAAGCAACTAAAGCATTTACCCAAGTGCTTTTACATAATCATGATTGAGAGGAAAATATTGCACATTTTCTCTTCTGTTACTCTGCGGAATAAGGTTTTACTTTTAAAAAAGGTTGATGCATCAGTTCTTTGAAACAATAGTTTTACTTTCATTCTGAAATGCTTGTTTTACCAATACTTCTCTAATTTGACTTAATTTCCTGTAAGATTAAGGTCTTAGTTAACAATGTTGAGATATCACTAGATGATCTGTGAAACCTTAATGCACTCTGCACACATTCTCTACAGCCTCTTACTTTTGAGATTGCATCATTTTTGCGCAAAAAAAAGAGATAATTGGGCAAAATTGGGCTGTTGGACAACTTTGTTGGCATTGCTGAAAAAACACACATTAAGATCAAGAGATAAATCTGACAGGATGTGGAATGGACTGTGAAAGCACCAGGGACAAATATAGAAATAAGTCCAGGAATTTCTTATTCTATCCCTGACGAAATCTGATGTTCTAGTATCGACTACCTTTCCAATACTAGTGCTTTCTTTTCCCCTGCTTTGAAATTTGTAAACCTCACTGCGATTTGAATCATTTCCATGTAAGGTAACATGAGTCCCTGAGGCACTAAAAACTGACTTGGCAGCCCGTTGTGACTGAAAAAATCTAACCAATATAGTGGAAGAACTGAAATTTATAACGATACAGACAAATTAACTGGATTGGTCACATCATCTGCTCAATGAGGTCAGATCCAATGATTTGCATTGGGGTATCCTTACTGATGGCAAGATAAATGCAGAGGGAATAAAAGCAGTGAACATATGAATGGACTAAGACAATGTGAATGAGATGACACAGAAATGACTTATGGTTCCTTCCCTTCTGTTTCATTTTAAAAAGCCTATGAGAGAAAGTATCAAGAGGATTTAGAGAATCTCATTTGGCCTGCTCTGCCATGGCCTGGTTCTCATGGGCTGACATGTTTATATTGGTCTTGCATAACCTTGTACAGTAGGAAAAAAGCACAGTGCTGGAGGAGCAAGAAGAAAACAATGTACAAAGATTTTTATAATCTAAACTTATAAGCAGGATGCTTTGACTCTGTTGCATAAGCTTAGTTTTTGTGGTGCTCCACTAATCCCCATGAAGGAGAAATTTGTCTTTTTTGGTTGCATCCTCCGCAGAGATTGGGGTCAGATATAGAGCAGGGCTGGAATGAGTCACTATCTTGTTTAAGGACAGTTTGGTAGCATGGCTAATTTCCGTCACAATTACTGTAGCTTTCACAAAGCCGCACTGCTGGTCTGGATAAATTCTTGCTGTAAAAAATGGAATAGTTGGATCTTGCTGAGCCAACAGCAGCACTGATGGATTGTCTCTGAATCTCAATTGGGATCGCAATTCACAGGGATATAAATTATTCTCATGTCAACCACAAAAAAGTAATGATCACTGGCAAGAAAACCACTGACTCGAACACATGTGTGTTGTGTTTAATTTTCCCCAGAGTTCTGGTGTTTGAACAGAAATTACAACTTCATAAGATTATAATGAGCTGAAGTCAGGCCTTTTCGGTCGCTAAACTCACCACACACACCATCCCACTTCTTCCCAGTCTGACACTTAATTGTTTCTCATCTGGTTTATGTCGATTTGCAGTTTGAAAAAAATAAATAAATAAAAAAAATAGGCTCACTGCAAGGCACAGTCAGTAAGACACCCTGTATAGAGCTTAATGCTGCTCTTGTGGGGTGTAAAAATGAATAACAAGTCGTGATGATGGTATGGCTGATAAAGTCATTGATTGCCAATGAAATAATTGGACACAGCTTTAATTTGGGAAAACATGTGCTACCACACACACACACACACATATTTGGATGGAGTGTGAAATCCCTATAGTTTTTCAGTGATGATAGAAGTCCTCAGGTTCCCATCACTGTCTTTCACTTCATTCACTCTGTCACTTGAACCCATTAGCATTCCAACTTATCTCTCTTACTGTTGCCAAACATAAATCCTCCCAGGTTTGTGTTTGGGAAAGGACTGGCTCCAACGTGAAATTTAACCTGCGGGAGTCTGTGAGTGTTTAGCTTCATGGCTGAAAGCCTATCCCTCTGTTTTAAACTCACACATGAATAGCTTTTTGGTTGGCTGGTGTGAAGACTTCAGTTATCTTTGAGCAGGATGCTCATGAATCATTACACGTTAGTTTACTAAGAAGTTTCACAACAGTGATGGCATTTTGATGAAGGAAGAAATCAAACATTCATGGTTAAAATTTGCATCTGTGGCAAAGAAAAAAAAATCTGGGCTCAACATCTTGCCAAGCAATAAACAGCTAAGCAAAACAAAACAAAATAAAAAAATTCAAGAATGTGGGACAAACCACCAAACTGATCAATTAAGCAAAAACAGAAGAATAACTAGTGCGTATGTATGTGTCTCACATCTGTTTAATTTGTGTATGGTGCAGTTCTTGCTACATCAAACAGTGAACACACGCTGCAGTAATGAGAAAGCTCTGTTTGCATAGTAAATAAACCTTGAACCCTTCATATACACTTTACCGCAGCTGTCACATAACCTCACTGGCCAAAAATGCCGTGACTGTAGCCTTACTACCAGCAACAAAACCCTGTGTGACATGGATGAAGTATGATATTTTGGCATGTGCATGTTTGCTTGTGAGGCTCATAAATGGGCTGCCATTTTCAGTGTTTGGTCAGAGGCGGCATGATGTCAGAGCTCAAACAGGGATGATATAAGTTTGTATTGAACTGATGAGAGGTTATTAGAATGAATAAAGGATAAATAAACGAACTATGGTTTACCCATGTGTCGATAAAAACAAAGTACTGGTTACTCTGGATAATCCCCAGACCTCGCTGTCATCAGTGGTTTAAAGTCACTCCAATGAAAACTGACCTTTGTCTTAGGCAGCAGATTGTTCCTGGAGAAACATATTAGTGAGCCTTTGAAATGTATTTCTCCATTGCTGTGAGCACCACATACCAAATTACAGTAACCTCCACTGTATTTTGTAGGCAGCAGAAATCTCAAAGTTACATACCTCGAAACCTTAAACCGAAATAATCCGCATGGCTAGACAGCCGCTGGTGTACGTGAGAAAATACTGTATGTTTTTCTTCGTGATTTTAGTCGATTGACCCTTTTAATCAACATTTAGTACCCCCACTTAGTTGTATTTGTTTGGAGCAATATTACGTTTTTACTTGATTACCTGTGAAGCTATTTAAGTCATTTAAAAGTAATTTATAAGCATAATTACAGAGGAAACATTATCTTTCACTAAATCACCCAAATTCTGTAAAACTCAAGTAATTTGTCACTTTCTCCAGGGCTTACTAGCATTAGTTTTTGTCAGCTTTGTATAACTTGAGCTTTTAAAATGAATACTTAAATCAGTAAGCTGAAAGCTGAGAATATAACATCAGTCCTGGCCACATGCTTTGGTCATTCTCCAGATGTAGACTCATGGTTCCCCCTTCTGCTTCATCATTCAGGGTGACTGAGTAATGATGCTAAGCGAGCCCAGCAGCTGAAGTCTGGTCTGGGCCAGGCTGTTTGGGTCTTGTGTGCTATTGCCCCCTTGCCTTACATAAACATCCCCAACAGTATCCAAGAAGACTCAATCTTAAAAAAAACAAACAACAGGCTACAGATGCATTGCCATAGACAACAGGAAAGCAGCCTGAGGAGAGGAAGGCAGTGAGCCCAACAGAGTCTCAAGAAAGTAAGAAAAGATTCAAGAAGGTCAAGAAAGTGTATCGAGGGAAATTTTTTTGATGAAACTTGATGCTTGGATGCTGCTCAGTTTGGGAGTTCATTCAATATAGCATAGCGGTCCCCTATGGGCCACAATTGAAACCACAAGGTTTCTGAAATACTTCATGCAGTATTTGCCACAGTTGATCTAATCAAATTACTGGTAATAACATCATATCAGAGTACACATCAATTTAAATGCATCCATGACAAACTGGTAGCCAATCAAATCCATAAAATTATGAAGTACAATGATTAAGTTCTGTTAATATACATGAAGCTACAATCCAGATGTCCAGTTCCCCCTTTATTGCAATCATTGCTCATTCCTACTGTTGGCCTGTGGAAGGTGAGTCATTTTCATTGAATGTAATTCTGTTTTTCTTGCCTTGAGGTTTTAGGAGAGGGCTTCATATAAGCTTCTAGCTCCTTACCCCTCCTGCACAAGTGTTGGTTTACTTTAAATTCATATATAGCTGAGTATAAGTGGGTAAAAGCGTGTTTTTATATATGTGAATGTCTATGTGTACACATCAAATCATTAAATCTTTTATTAAAAATATTTTATTAATGTGCAAACAAATAAATTAAAATAAATAAATGCAGACTCATCAGTCTCCTCTTTCCACTTGCTGGCAACAATTTGTTGTTCATGTACTGTTTTTCAGCAGCACATAATTTGAATTTAAAATAATTTTGCGGATCAACACCATGGATCAGATCAGTTTAGAACGCCATATATTCTTCTTTTCTTTACTGTCTCCAAATGAATGTAACTATTGACATGATATTACTTATTTCTGAACAAACATTGTACTTTCTTTTTGGTCTGAAGTGCATAATAATGGCAGCTTTTTAAAAAAAAAATTGTATCTCCAATCAAGAACAAATCAGTGTGGCTGTATTTTTCTTCGATAGGAGATGTAGTAAAACAACAAATTTACATTTGTAATGTTTCATAACTGAATATATATATGTGAATATATTCTGTCTATAAAGATGTTTTTAACAGGCACTCAGCTTCAAAAAAGATTCACTATCACATTTCCATCTGGTTTTTAAAGTATGTGGTCCCTGTTTGAAATGTAGCAATTTATTAAATTGCTACTGTACAAGCCAGTTGCAGTTTAATAGATAGTTTGTACCCTGTCTGATGGAAGCTGTGACTCAGGTCCAGACATTACATGTTGTGTGTTGAATCTGGAGACATCATCTGTCAATCTATCTGTTGACACAAACTCCTCAATACATTATTGCATACCTCAAGATGCACAATTGTTATTAACACTGCACATGTGTCAAATGAACTCCAGTATAACATGTTTACATAGAGATATTGATTAGTGCTTTGTTTTAATGTCATTGTGTAGTATATCTTTTATGAGGTACACTATGAGAGCCTGGAAACATCAGCGACTAAACTGCTTTTTCTTTCACATTATTTGCATAATTTTTGTCTATATACAATTATATATACAATTATATATATATTTATACAATTTCAGATGTCTTAAACTTGATTAGATGTGTGGATCGTGTTGTATTACAGGAAAATTAAGTTATTTTCTTTTCTAAATTGAAATGAATTGATAAATGAAAACAAAATTAAAATTTATTTTGCTGCTGACTTGTGAAACCATGTATTAAAAAAAGAAGACAAACAAAGAAGCTATGAAAAATGACCTGTTATCAGCTACAGACGGGTGACACCAGCTGTTCTGGCAGCACCACATACCACCAGAACAGCTTCAATGCATCTTGGCTTTGATTGAGTTGACATCTGGTGACTGTGAGGGCCATAGCATATGATTCACATCATTTTCATACTCATCAGGATAGAAATGTTTCATCATAGGATAAAGGTGATGACTCCGAACTACTTTGTATTGATTTGCAGTGACCCTTCCCTCTAAGGAGACAAGTGGACCCAACCATACCAGCAAAATGCCCCCAAAGCATGACAGAGCCATCAGATCCCCTCACTGTAGGGGTCAAGCGTTCGGGCCTTTACCGGTTTTTCCTTTAATTTGTCACCCGTCTGTATGTGACAACACATTTTCTTGATATTCCAGTAGGTTTCAAATGGTATATATAGCTTAATAAGTAGGAGAATTTCGTCAATCCATAGAGGAATGTCAGTTTGTCTAAAAAATTCAAAATGACCAAATGAAGACATACACTGGACAGCAATGAAAATAAGAAGGAGAAGAGAAAAGAAATGAATAAATATGGACCAGGATAAGGTGATTCATTATACAAACAGTATTTACAATGATGTTCATATTTATCTAATTAGACTGTCTGTGAATATGCAGCCTTGAGCTCAGGCTCTGGCTTCAACAGTTCTAAGATTTACAAGCCAAAATCAGTGGATCAAAGGTTTAAGAAATACTTGATCTATTTCAGATTAATTTGTTTTTTTCAAACACATCACCATATTACTCAAGCTGCATGTGGCAATTTGTCACGCTGTACTGACTCATGAAAAACACATATGTGGCTCACATGAGTTATATTATTGTCAGAGGATTAAGGCCAGTGACAGAGCATATGGGTTGTGTCAAGGTTGAGTGTGATACTTCAAATAGGATCAGACTCTGTTGTCCTGTAAGCGCACTATGGGTATTGTTCTATGAGGATAGTAAAGGACCCCCATTGCCCAGCAATAGACTGTTTGTGTCACACACACTGAGGAGGAATTTCTTCCCACAGGCTATCAGAGCCATGAACAATGAACAATAAACTATTGAAGGACAATATACCCAAAGACATTCACCTACATATATTATATTATACTTTACACTACTGCCATTTAAATACTGTTGCCACCTTATCTGCACTGTTTACTTTATAACCGTGTTTACTCCTCTATAATTTTGCTCTTATCAGTAGTTCACTTACAACAATGTCTACACTTTTGCTCTTTATCAGTAGTTTATTTTTTTATTGTTTTATTGTTGGTTCCTGGGAGTTTGAGACAACATTTCACTACATGTACCTGTATGCATATGTGACAAATAAAATCCCTTGAATCTTGCACGGATTTAAGCATTGACACTGTTAGATTCATACTCTCTGTTTTGTAGACTGACCAGTAGGACAGTATGAATGATTTAAAAAATAATAAAAACAAACAATAGTCATCCATTACATGCTCCATGTCTGTTGCCACTGTTTTAATTCATGTTGTTTCACAGCTGTCCATCCTCCAAAGAAAAAATAAGCTTGTATGTTCTATCAGTGCTTCTCTAAACAAAGTCTTGGAAATTCGACTGCGTCTGTCAACACAACAGAGGTGGGATGTATAGTGTATTGGCTAGTAGCCAGTTGGCACATCATCCAGAGTTTGATTGACAGTTACAAGTAACAGTGATGAAAAACTTGAAGTGTTAAAGAGCACAAACTGGTATGTACATTATACTGCAGCATCCAAAACACATACAGAAAAGGGTAGAGATGAATTTGGATTAGGCCATGTCATGATGTCAGACTTTAAGATTGCAGTGAATAAACTGGAGTGTTTGGTTGGTTAAGACACTTTTGACTATAGAAAAGTGGAATCACTGGGATAACTATTTGACCAAGTATACGCCCTGATATGATGAGCATCAGCTGTTCCACTTTATAGGTTATTGAAAATTTTACCAGATTTCCTGTAAGTTACCAAACATGAGATCAGGGTAGAAAACAGCACCGACATATATGCTTATCTGATGTTGAGTGTGGGTGTAAGCTAGTGTAAGCCAGGTTTGGATTTTAAATGTCAGACATTTGAAACCATCCCTCAAGAGTCATTCCATCGCTTTTATCGCAACACTGATGAAGGGGATTAATTGTGAATTCCTTACCTGAAACCACTCAACAAAACTGTCAAGTGGATAGGATGCTGGAAAAACTGAGGCAGAGGATAAATCACAAAAGACAGAACAAGGGGAGGGTTGTACATTATCTTGTGTGTGTGTGCGCATCTGTGCAATGACATCACTGGCGATGCCTGTTTGAGTGGAGTGTCAATGTCTGATTATACTGTCCGCAGACAAAATAATATTCCAGAAATGGCAGATTGGGGGGATTTTTTTGCTTTTTTTCAGTCTGTTGGCTGAAAATTCAGACTGATTGACCGCAGAAAACTAGCCTTGGTACTGTAATTTGATAGATGACCAGAAACCTCAATAAGCGAATGCGCTGATGGATGGCAATGTAGAACAATGGGTCTGTTGCCTCTGCTGAGCAGTTTATCTGGCTCCCATTCTGATGAGAATTAGAGAATAAATTGGTGTTAAAAACAAAAGCTAAACAGTGAGTAGCTAATGATAAGGAAGAGACAGATGTTAACAGATGCTCTCAGATACTGTACGAACTTTGAACTTAGAGGTGATTCATTTTTAACAAAAGGGCGTTTACTGACAACAAAAAAAGAACACAGCTGGGGAGGAAAAAATCTGCTCCCTGATGGTACAAGTTGTCTCAAGTTGACCAAGAGTAGTCGAACTTCACGTGGATTAGATAAGGTGGTGCTTCCTCAGTCTGGTCTGTGTAAAGGAAAAAGTTCAAGGTGTCAATCACTGCGCCTGCGGCTGCACTTCCCCTCTGGAAACAGATTCAGCACCCTCCCCTGTCTGTGGGATTGGGAAAGTATAAACTGTACCTTAAATCACATAATTACTGCATGATGTTCTTATACATTACAGTACATGTGTGCATGCATATGTGTGTCTGAACATACATATACACAGAGGAATGTGACTATTTCTATTAGCTGTGGGTCACTTATATAAGCAGCTTTTATTCTGTTTCCTGAACTGTGTGCCAGGTATGTAAAAACAAAGTCTGGGCCAAAAAAGAAGACAAAAAAGAAATTAAAGCTGGCTGTATGAGACGAAAAATGGAGTTCATTGATTATAAGTAAATGGAAATAGACGTTATTTTGTAATGGATCAAACTTTGCTTTTCCCTGGAACAAACTGGTGCCATTGACTTTCTGAAAAATGACACACTGGCCGTTGTGCAGTTGAGGTAAATACTAGCATGGATGAATGCACCAGCGCTTGCACACACGCACACACACACACACACACATAGAGGCGTGCAATATTTTTTACAAGCTCTTCTATTGTATGGAGCCAGAGACTGAGCCTCTTTTTTCTCTGTTAAAGCAGGGACTGAATCTGTTTGTTGTGTATTCCAGAAGCGGACCAGCATCGATTGGATGCCTTGATATCGCAAATTATTATTCAAATTTGCTTTAAACTACTTAACGTACAAAGACATGTCGCACGGAACAGTCCAGCAATTTCAAAGAGTTTTTTTTAGAATCGTGGACAGCTACCCTGACCCTGTCTTGCTGTCTTTAAACTTTACTGTTGTGCTGAAGAGACCAGAATAAGATAGGAGCTTCTAATTCACTGAAAGTAATAATGGTTTGATATTAAAGTTATGTAACCCCACACTTACTGTACTGCATAAATATAGAAAAAAACATGTAAAAAAAAGGGGGGGTTTAAAAAGCAAAAACTGCTCTACTGGTTTCTGTTTTGTGGATGTGTGTGTTTAGTATGCATGTAATGTGGGAGTTGTTGTCTGGAGAATAATTTGAGAATGAATGCATTGATATGTTTTTGCACATTCTGTGTGATGTGTTGGGTTTGTGATTACTGGGGCGTTTTAATGCTCTGAGGAAGGAGTTGAGACTCCTTTAGAGTGGGAGGGAGACAGATATTTGGCTTTAGCTCGGGGCTGGAAATTGAAAAGCCCTTTGACTGGTGTCCAGGGTTATGATACAGTACGGACAACACTGGGGGTGGGAGGTACAGGTCTGAGTCTGGAACCTGGGGATGTAATCACAGCTTAAACTGATCCTGAGTGGGATTGTATGGTGGGCGAGTTCAAAGCACAGGTACTGTAGTATGTGTCTCAGACTGGCTCTGTGTTAAACTACTCAGCAGTTCATCGGCCCACTATTTGTAAGAGGTCTTCACCAGGGGAGGGGATCTACATTTCTCTGAAATAAGTTTTCTTTTTCCTTTACAGTCACAAAGCCTTCATAGACAATCAGAATTTTTTTTTATTCAAAAGATACAATGAACACGGTAAACATTATACCTGCTAAATATAAGCATGTTAACATTGTCATTGTGAACATGTTAACACGCTGATATTAGCATTTAGCTCAAAGCACCTCTGTGCCCAATAAATCACAGAGCTGCTAGCATGGCTATAAACTCTTGTTTTACTTTGTTGTATTTTACTTTGTTGTATTTTACTGCTATTTGATTTGATCTTTGACTCCAGATTATTGTTCAGTCTTTGAATGTTCACTTCAAACATCTTTAGAATAAGACCAGTGGCAACAGTAAAATAGTAGAAGTGTAGTTAAGGTAAGGCAACTTAAACTATATGGTAAAGTTAAAGGAAATGTCATGGTCACGGTTATAGTTAAATTCATTTTTGTCACCTTCACTCTCAAACTTTCAACTCTTGCCATTACTTACAAAAGCTGGCATGTTTGAAGAAATGATTCATTTATTTTACTTCTTAAAACACTACAGTTATAGATATTTTTTTGCTCCCCAGTGTAAGGAGGTGCTGGTAGTGGTTTTGGTGTGTGTGTGGTGGTGACATCATGAGTTGATTTCTCCACTGCTTACATCACTCTGTGGCCTTAACCTTTTCACTGTTTATGGATATTTACAAAAAGACTCTCCAGTGTAAATGTTAAGCCTTAGGAAGTTACAGAGATCTTTGAACTAGGTGTGACTGAACCATTCTGTGTTCTGCACGAGGTCCTCATGCCTAAACACAGGCCCGTTTTATGAAAAACACTTCTGACTATAACTTTGAATGCTGTAAACGGACCTGACCCTCTGGTGCCTAAACACACACTCATACACAACATACATGATTTTCAGCCTTTGCATACAAAGTCTTTATGGGGACATTACAGGGTGCCAGTCTTGTTTGGTTTGTGTGCTCAATGGTGGTTTATTGGGCTATAAATCTCTCTTTGTATGTATAGATCTATATAGCTTATACAGTAAATAAAATACAGTCGTCTTTCTGCAGGTCATAAGCACAGGAAATGGATATCAGGTAACCCTCACTGATAGGAATGCATGCCCCCTCACACACTCTGGGTTGAACTCTGAGCAGTCCAAAGTCTGTCATGTCATAACAAGCACATTCAGACAGCTAAAGCAATACATTTAAAAGCACATAAAGAGAATATTGGCATATATGAGACGCGAGGACAACTTCACTTCCTCCTCAAACAGTAAAAAAGCTGCATGCACAGTAATCAGCACAGATATAGTAATCCACACAGCTTACCATTGTGTGCAATGCATAACGCAAAGTTTATGGTTTGATCAGATTAGACAGCTGAGCGTTGCAGAGTTTCAAATTTGGCCTCTAGTATTTTCTAAAAGGATGCAGTTAAGAGATCTAAGTGTTTCAGAAAAGTGGAATTTTACCAGTAAGAGCAAAAGTTACTCCTACGGGGGATGACGCACAGCAGACATGCCCTTTCCTCTTCCCGTGTATGCTCTTTGTTTTCCAGCAAGTGTTGGCTGCAGAGTTCAATGTTGTCTTCAAAGATTGTGGTACAAAATGGATTACTTCCTTGGAGTGGGTTTCAGAGGGCTTTTTGTCCTATTAACTTTCAAGTTTTTGTTATCCTATAATAAGCTAGCTGTTGTCTAAAACTGGACGTTTGACTCCTACCACACCCAGAAACATTAGTTTTTGCATATGAATGAGAGATGAATGGACTGCTCTCTGAGGCCTCAACATTTAACAACAACATTTAATGAATGTGCACTACAGGTTTACGACGGAAAAGTTGCTGAATGTCAAAAAATAACCATCCTACAATGAGACAGAGTGCATCAGAGCTGATTCTGGCGGTAGAGAAAGCCTCATATAAAACAGATAATATGATATACTGCACCCTTTAGTGTTGTCATCTTGTCATCAGCATGTTTTAATTTGTAATGTAATTCTGTCTGCTAATTAAACCAAGCACAGAATCTGTGAAATTGACTGTAATTATGCAACACATGGTTCCATTTTTCCATTCATTTTCCAACGTTTATTGAAGTCCAGGTCGCAGCAGGCTGAGCAAAGTAGTCAATACATCTTTCTCCCTAGACACACATTTTTCTTGGGGGGATCCTGAGGCATTGTATGTAATCCCTTCAGTGTTTTATGGGGTCTGCCCTGTTTGGACAGTCATAGGTCAGTTGGATGTGCCAACACAAGGTTGTCTTATAGCCTGTGATAACACAGGCAAGTTCATATAAGCATTACTCTTTCACGGTTGCTTAACACTCCTAATGACCTGTGCCTGCTGGATGAGCTACTGTCCAACTTGCTGTTTAAGAAAAATAAAGAATCTATCTAATTACTTGAATCAGACATCAGACATAAAAGTGCATTAAATATCACTAACCAATCAAACTAATTGTCATTACTATGTGTGTGTATATTTGAATTTGAATGTGTGTATGTGTGTAATGCGCACGTGCGCGTTCGAACGCCCTTTCCAGAGAGCTGTCAGTGCTAGAATGATGTTCTCCATGTCCAGAATGTAAGACAGATTGAGTGTTATGGATGGAAAAACAACCTCTGTGTTCACACGTGAGTATGACTTTGCATTTGTGTGCACACGTGCAAAAGGTCAGTGAGGAGCCCGTGCTGAATCATGTCCAGTGATGAAGATAGTGAAACAGAATGATACCTCGAGGACTTTTTTATCCCTCCCAGATGATTGAACTGACTCCACGGTTCCGAGCTTTATGACTTTAAAAACTGCTTAACTTTGGACCTTGTTGAGAATAGAGTGGATGTGATACTTTTGTAGTTAATGCTACTTTTTTTTTATTGTTGTTTTTTTTGCTTATCCGTCGACATCTGCAACTGAACCACATTTTAGACTCATCGGTCAAATATGCTGGGAAAGTCAGTAAAGGAGCCAAAAGCAACACAGATACTGCTTGGTATCAGTAACTTTTATAGACTGTAAATGATGCAATAGGCTCCATTACTGTGTGGGACCTTTTTTAACAGTCCAAAAATCCATACTGTTTATAGTTGTTTATGTGAGCGGCTTCACGATGGATTGCAGCATAAGTTGTTGACTGGGTGAGACAAGCTTGGTTTTTCCTCGCCCTCAGTCACCGTTCAGTTGATGAACATAAGAGGAAGTCTCAGATGCTGGTAACAATTTGTGAGGCAAAGTGGAGGAAGAGGACAGGTAAACAGATGGACTTTGGTTAATTATTTGGCAACATCTGTTTGTAACAATGGTCAATGCGAAGATGAAATTTCCTTTGTTTCCTTTGATAGATCCATATTTTCTAATCAAGTTATTTGTATGGGATACTAATAAATAATAATAAATGAAACTTCATGAGAAGGTTCTCTGGCAAGACATTTTGGAAATATAAGAAAGAATGAAGATTATTAAAGTTTTTGAAAGTACATTTTGTGATCAAAAAAACATGCCGGACACTAGAGAGCAGATTAAAGAGTGAAGCTAATGGTTTTTGCATGTTTTTGGTCTACAAATCACTCAGACTTTAATTTACTGCTGACTATTTGCCAAACATTTAATAGGTTTTTAGATTTAATTTATTTAGTTTTAAAGGTGTTAAAGTAGATCAAAGGTTTTTTAAAAGTATTCCCTGTTGGTATGACTAAGTTCTTACAGGAAACCCAGACATTTGAAACTTGAGAGACAGCTGCCGCACACAACCTTTTACATACATGAGTTGATCAATTTCACTGTTTTCATGATGTCCATGTTTGTATTTTTTTGACTATTGCATTTGATTACTGACACTTCCTATTGGAAGTGTTTTTGATATGTTGTTACCATGCAACAATGACAGTCAATTTAACAAAAATAGAATATATGCAGTTTACCAAAATTCACTTATGTCTCTAAATCTTTCAAATCTTCAGTATTCAGGCATAAACTGACACAAATGATCAATCAAAAAATGTAACATTTAGTAGTAAATACTGTATGTTGCATATAATACACACAGGTATGGTCCTCTAAGGCCGAAAACATTTTGCAAATGCTATTTGACTTCAGGGCACAAACATTCAGTGTATGCTGTATATCTCATTGTTCAACAAATTCATGTCAACTTCTAAATATTCTGTACACAGTGATAGATGTCAATATATCCTCGTGGTGAGGTGGGATGATCCCATGTGATTCCACAATAAAAGAGGCTCTTCAATCAAATCTCATTGAAGTTAGCAAAGAAAGGCATAATGGACATAAGCACCTGAAACAAAGAGAGGACAAATCAAAGACAGAATGCTAAGATGGAGCCTGTAATCAGCTTTAAAAGTGGTTTCTGAGAGCTTATCTGTCCTTTAATTCAGACTGTGTATAAGAAGCTAGAAAAATTAAAGGTTCGTTTCCCTATCTTGTTTGTATGCCTGAAATAATCTAAGGCCTCCTGCATAAGAAACCAAACAGAAGTCCACAATGGTTAGTCTGTACTTTTGAAGAGAATTTTTGTTGACAAAGGACAAAGAATTTGACATTTTTCCTAAAAAGCTATGCATCACTGCAACACTGAGCTTTCATGTGCAGTACATTTTTTCCTAGAGCAGGTTAGCACATGAGAGAGAAAGCTTCATCAGGGATCTTAGAGTTGTGTTTGTTTTTTAAGTTCTTCACCTGTCAGCTACAAGATCCTGCTACAACACACTGAGATCATCGTCATCCCCTCCTCCCCCGAGGAAACTTACACACTCGCACACTCAAAATGTCGCCACAATGGAGGAGTCCTTTGGCAAGTGTATACCTGCTCTTTCTCAATGTGAAAATGGAAAAAAAACAAAAAACAGAGGCACGTGTAAGTTCACATTGAACAGAGGTAACATTGACCAAGGTTTCACTTGTCTGACCAGATTGATTGGGCACTTTAAAGGGGCACTAAGTTATTTTGCAATGGAGTTCCCCCAAAGGTTTTCCTCGCCCATAAAAGCAACCAATAGAACACGTGGATTTTCACCTGCAGTTCGATGCTGAACTCTGTTGCCACAGTTAAAAATGTGTTATTTGGTTTGTGATCTTTCCCACAGAAATTGAGTAACATCAGTGTGAATCCAAAGACCTTTGTCCATCCTCACAGTGTCGCCTTCTTGAACAGGCCAAACATTATTCAGCATCACTTTATGCTGCCAGTGTTTCTGAAGTTTTGTCATCTTATATCTTTTCCATTTATTGTAGTAATTGTTTCAGACTCTCCAGTTCTGTCAGCCAGTAAGGTATAACAATGATCCGCTTTTCTTAACTCAAGCGAGTAGCACGAAATATGGAAAATGAACAACTTTTCCCTGACCTAAGACCCGCAATCTGGTGTGATCAGATTCTTCAGGTCAGGCTAACTGCAGCAAGTGTGACATCAGCTGTTACCCTGCATTTGACCTTTAACAGAAGAGGTCCTTAAATCTTACTGTATTTAACTTTATTAGTTGTATTCCTCTATGTTATTTATTTTGCATTTAAAAGAACATTTCTCACAGGACTGCTTTCAACGTTTCTACAAATATTCATTGTTTCAGCTCACATTTTTGGCAAGTCTTTAAAGTGCCATGTGTTTATGTTCGCCTTTGCCTAGAGGCATAGGTTTTGACAAATGTGCAGTGTTAATTGTTTAGTAAAAATCACAGCTTAACCTTTGTTAAAGTTGCACACATTTTCCACTTCTTGTTGCCAATAAGGTTCCTCCCTCTCAAGCTTTTGGAATTAGCAACGCTTCTGTACACTCTTCTCAGATAGAGTTTCTGAAAAATTGAAGCCGCTCTCCATTCTTGAAGTTCACCATTCCCCATCTATCAGAGAAACAGTTTGGAGGTTGATGGATTTTTTCTCCAAATTTTTCCTCCTTTTCATATTTCACTCACTTTCTAATACTCAAACAATCTAATCTATTAAACTTATTTGAATTATAGCTCTGAAGATTTTTTTTTTTTCCGTTCAAACCGCTTTCAGATACAGGGTGAATGATTAGAGATGACTGAGTCACTGAATAATCAAACTTAAGGTGAGAAATTTCTCCTCATTCATTTGACTGTCTGCTCCAATAATCCAAGTGCTCCATAGTTTCAAGCTCTTTTCTCATTCGACGTGTGCAGGGTTGCAGAGACCCCTCACTGATGCATGAGTCAGAGATCCCTGGGTTTCCACATGGTCATTATCCTGTCCAGAGTCCTGCTGAAAAATGAAAATGGCTTGTGCAGACTGTAACAAAAATAACTCTGCTGATCCTTATATGGCAACTTTTATTTATTCAGACTTAAGCTGTTACATAAGATGTATAACATGGCATATGTACGGGCATGGCTGACTTGGTTTGTGCTTAAATGCTCTTTCGATTGTTTACATTTCACTGTTAATCACTTTGAAATAGTTATTTTATGTGAATTATTTGACAGCTGATGATAAATAAAGTCTACCCGCAGTGCTGCGTAGCAGTCTGGTGCGCAGGGTGTCTTTGCCTTCCTTGATACAGCTGCAAGAGAATCAATTACCAAAAACAAGGGAAACACCTGGAAAAATAAGGAACAAAAACTATAAAAACTGGGGAACAGTTTCCTTTTATAGTTAATGTCTGCTCCATGCTCTAGGGGGTAAATTAAACATCACTTTACACGAAGCCATTCTGAGCTATCATTTTATTCTTATAAAGCATATAATTTCTAATGGCAGAGATGTCAAGTTGCCTCATATTTTAGTGTTCCAACATCCTGTGCAGAAGTCCCCGAATACAATAATGAATCCTTTAATCAGCTCAAGTGAAAGTAATAAATGTTATTATGAGGGTGAATATTAAAAGTTATTTCTTTTGCTGTCTTAGTCACAACATCGTTACTCACTAGCTCTTGCTGTATGGGGGATCTTGGAACGCTGCCTGAGACAGTGTTTCCTTCATCAACAAACCACCAGATGATGGAATTTGTCATGGAAGAAACTGTCATGGGGTTTTATCCTCCGCCAGCTGACTAGCAAGCACTTTTTATATCATACACGGGAAAGCCTTCATTTTTAGTAAACTGTATGGTGAATTGATTTTCGATGGTCACATAAAAAAGCCTGATGTAACTGGAATGGATTAGAAATTCCATATTTCACATCTCTCTTCCTGTCAGTGAGTATTAACTTAAATGCTGTGTAAACAGACAAGTCATGTCAGACTGTTGTCACCCCAACACTTTGGCAGTGAGCTGCACTGTCTGCGAAGAAATGTGGATGTTTAGGTTTATGATGTCTGCAAAAACCCCTCCTCACTTCCCAGCCAATGCAAGAAATCATTATTAGGTGTGTACATGAGTACTGAAGCGTTAATGGCTGTCAGCGAATGACTGCACACATGAGACTGCCATATGGACATCATCTCATCTCACTCATGTGAAGATGTGTATAGGAATGTTGTAAAAGAAAAATCTGTATCCACCAACCAAATTGCTACAGACTAAACAGTCACCTGCTGCTCCAATTAATCCACGTGGCGAGTGATACTTAAATGTTATTCTGTAAAATTGTAGTTTAAAAGATTGCAAAATGGAACTACAAAAAAAAAAAAAAACAAAAGCAAGAAAAACCCTTCAGTCAAAATACCTTAAACTATCAGAAACACATTTTTTGCTTTGTGGTTACCTCTCTATAATTGCATAAAGTCCACAATAACCCCAGAAAGAGGCAGGCAATAGGACCCAGCAGCGACTGCACAATGTGTCCATTTTTTTCCAGGTTTGTGGGGAAAAATAGAATGATTGTTTTTCTCCTGAGAGTGTTTGGGGGAAACCAGTGAAACCAGAGAAGCCAGAGTGGACTCAGGAGAGAAAGGAATGGTATTATGAAAACTGAGACTCACAAGCTATATAGGTTATCTTTAAAATATATCTGCACAGTGAGACGCCCATTATTACCTGAACAGAAGCATGATCTGCACTACTAATTATGCAAATGTGGTGTTGAAGTGCTTCCTCATTTTTCCTTGTTAGACACCAGAGAAGGACAGTGTTCTGCCACTCAGGACCAGCAGGTGATTTTCCCCAATAAGTGAAGATTTGAGTTTATTCATGCTTAATTCTATTATCATCAAATCCCTTTAGAGAGAAACATTTTGTAAACATTTCCAAAGAGGAAGCTATGGACAGCCAGGTAAGAAACAAATGTTTGCCACTTTAATCAATCAATCAACTTACTGATCATCCTTTTTCACTCAAAATCTGTGATTATTCATCCACATCTAAAATTAAACATTCCCATGATGTATCAACTAGTGAATATACTTTAATCATAATGATTTTTACTCATATTTGATTGATAATTGTCCTTTTTCTTCCTTGTTGCTTAAGTGCATTATATTTCTTAAGAGTTGTTATATTTCTCAGACTGTAAATAGAGACTTCTTTGTCTACATGAATGAAAACAGCATATCACAAGCACAACTGCAGAAGCTGCAGTCCTCTGCTTACACTGGATCCATTCAGCCAGATTACTGCTTTGCAGAAGCATTTTAATAGCGTTCATAGCCCACATATACAAACATGAACTTACAGGTGGAGGCACAGGCCTGGAAACAGAGAGATGAATTGTTCCCACACCCTTTGTTACTCATTGGTTCCTCATTGTGTTTTTACTGGTGATCTCCTGTATGTCTCCTCAAGAGTTTAACTTTTTTCCACCTTAAAAAACCCTAAAAGGGAAACAAAAATCATGGGTGCATTGTCCTGAATAATATGTGCACCATCTTTAATTCAACTTAAACCATTTGAGACAGTTCTGGGGTTTAAGCCATATCTTTACAATTAAATAAATAAAATCATTATTCCCTTCATGGTCTTTTGTGGTTAAAATAAAGCTGCAGCTAGATTGATGTGTGAGGACACGCCCCGGATCAACAGAGTTCAGTTGGTTCTGAGACCTGCAACCTACATTCCACTGGCAAATATATTTGGCACACAGGGAGTCATAGTAGACAAAAACCTGGAGAAAATAAATGCAAGACATCCTAAAAGCATGATATACTGGGGAAAACCTACCCATACTTCCTCCAGGTTTTCATTTACACTTTCGAGATATGTGTAGAAATCATGTGTCTTATCATTACATAAAGCACTCTAATAACCTTATGAAAGAGGTCACAGGTTGATATGACGCAAGCATTGTTCTTACGTGACAAGAGGCAGAGAGAAACACATTCACAAAACTATAAACAGTATAGTTTAACAGTATTACTAAATGAAGTAATAAAACTATGATGACATGACAAAGAAGAAATAATAATGTGATTGCTTTGGTTGTCATTTGCAGAACATTTATGGCAGCACCATAGATGCATGGGACACGTGCCACATGTAACTCATTTACCTTCGAAAGGACGATCATCTCTGACACTGGAGTTTGAACTCAAATATGTAAGGAATACATAGAGAGACTGTCAGTCTGAGGACAAGTTGGATAACTGCTGCTACTCCTGAGCATGGGTAAGTGAATATCAGGAATATTTTATCATGTTGGTATCATATGTGCTGAATGATATTAATGATATTTTGTCATCAATGTGTATGTACAAATGTAAAATAACCTGTAGATGCACGTTTGGTTAGAAAAACTTGTTAACCACATTTCTTCTAGATGATATGTTGAAGCTGAGGATGTCTCTTATTCAAAATGTTATCATTTCTCTCTCTGGCATTTTAGGAACCATGCTATTGCATCGTGTGTGTGGAATATTTGTAGTCTTCAGTATATGTCTGATTTCCTTCGCACCACCTTGCAATGGAGGAAACATTCTGGTGTTCCCTGTAGATGGCAGCCACTGGATCAACATGAAGATCCTGCTAGAGGAACTTCATGCCAGGGGCCACAGCATTACTGTGATGAGGGCCTCCACTAGCTGGTACATTGCAGAGAAATCTCCTGTCTACACATCCATTACACTTGAAATGAAAGAAGATTTAGAGAACTTTTTTGATGCGTACCTACAGGCACATATGAAGGTATGTTATTATGGATTGGGCCCCATGTGGTTCATTCAGTCGTTCAAATATCAAGATAATCACAATGTTTTCTATGTTTTTTTTTTCAGGCACAGAGAGAGGGGGCTTCAGCGCTTACTTTCTTCAAACTCACCAAAGAATTCCTTTCCATGATCTCTCAGGCCCATTCAATATGGACTGATACCCTCGTTCAAATATTTGAGGATAAAAATTTTGTCAAAAGCTTAATGAATTCCAAATATGATCTAGTTCTCACTGACCCAGCGATAGCACCAGGGGTTGTACTAGCCAAGTATCTCAAACTGCCCACTGTGCTTAATGTTCGCTGGATCACCAGTGGAGAGGGCCACTTTGCCATAGCCCCCTCCCCACTCTCTTATATCCCAGCGCCAGGATCGGGCTTAACGGACAAAATGAATTTCCTTCAGAGGGTCAAGAACATGCTTTTCCACAGTATCATTATGTTCCAGCAGAAAATCTTGGTGGGGCCAAGCTATGATGCCATTTGTGATAAATATATTGAGGGCGGATGTGACATCATCTCACTTCTTCAGGAGGCAGACATCTGGCTTTTCAGGTCAGATTTTGTGTTTGATTTCCCTCGGCCCACAATGCCAAATGTCATCTACATAGGAGGGTTCCAGTGCAAACCGCCACAACCTCTGCCAGCAGACCTGGAGGAGTTTGTTCAGAGTGCTGGGGAGCATGGAGTAATCATCATGACTTTGGGAACTTTGGTTAATGCTTTGCCCAGCGAGGTTGCGGATGAAATTGCCAGTGTCTTCGCCAAGATGCCTCAGAAGGTAATAGATGCTTATTGATTTACTTGGGCAACGACATGAAATGTTGAAAAGGTTTAAACTGTGTAACCCGGAGACACTAAAAAGCCATTTTCATTCAGAAATAGAGAAATTTATATAAGACTACAAATGAACAAATCAGTCCTCCAAGAAATAAGTCCAATTTAAAAAGGGATCTATAGACTGGTGATAGGCTGTAAACCTGACCAAGGAGTCTATTATGAGTGGGTGTGGAAAATCAATTGATCGATCGATTGATTGATTCACAGAAGAATTGAAAATAGACTGTTACCTAATAAAAGGACAGTTTAAATCAATATTTAATACTGCTACAATCTTGCTATATGCTCAAAACTTACCTTTTAAAACTGCATTTAATGTGTAATTTGAAGTCCCGCACCGCTCTGCATTTGTATTGTGTTTTAGTTTATTAAGTTGTTTAATTTAATTTTTCATGTAAAGTTTTTTTGAGTATAAGCTGTAAATTATAACAGGTGTTTGGTAAATGAAGAAAACAATCTGCTGGTGTACAGATACACAGTGAAGTCATAATGACTGTTTGTTTTCTGATTAGGTGATATGGAGACACATAGGGGAACGTCCCTCGACTCTGGGCAACAACACCCTGATGGTGGACTGGATGCCACAGAAGGACCTTCTGGGCCACCCACAGACCAAAGTCTTTGTGGCTCATGGAGGAACTAATGGAGTCCAGGAGGCCATTTACCACGGTGTCCCTGTGCTCGGCATACCCTTGTTCTTCGACCAATATGACAACCTTCTACGTTTGCGGGAGAGAGGAGCTGGAAAGATCATTGAGCTAGCTGACATTAATGGCCACAGTTTTGAGCAAGGTTTGAAGGAAGTGCTCCATCAAGACAGCTACAGACAGAATATGCAGAGACTATCACATTTGCACAGAGATCAGCCAATGGCACCCATGGATCAGGCCATCTTCTGGGTAGAATATGTGATGCGCCACAAAGGGGCTCCTCACTTGCGTACAGAGGCTTATAAGATGCCCTGGTACTCATATTACTGTTTAGATGTATTGCTGCTGTTGCTGACTGCTGCGACTGTACTGCTGCTCTCTACTTTGGCAGTTTTCAGGTTCCTATGCTGCAGAAGTAGAGGAAAGACCAAAACCAAACAACACTGACTGAGGTCAAATTTGTTTAGAAATATATCTTAAGTTCTCTAAAGCACTGAATTTAGAAAAAAGCATACATCTTAAGGTATCTCATTTGTGCCTCATTATTATTTATGCTGCTTAATGACAATCAAGTCATTTAATTTAACTACATTTGATATGTTCTAATTAAAGTAATAGAACCCTTTTTCTGTAAAACCAATTGTCAAATATATTTGGACAGATTAAGATTTTAGTCACCCTTAAATAATGGATTACAGTTTGATCTTCTGGCTGATGTGATTCTGCAAACTTCCATCCACTGTAATAATAAAGTGTGGAGCAACACACTGATCGTAATCATATTCTTTACCAAAATTGTTTGTGTTTTTGGCTGAAATCAATTCAGATGTAATGAAACATTTGAAAAAAAAATGTGTAGCATACCATATTTGTCCCCATTCCGATTTTGAATAAAGTGAAGAATAATAAATGTTTATTTAAAAGGAAATGCTTTTGTTTGTTATCCTTTTGGTTGCATATGTCCTGCACAAAAATCTTTGTCGCTGCAGTAACTCACATGCTGAACCGGATGCTGTAGCAAACTTCTAACATTAACTTCCTTCCCTGCAAGATTTTGGTCTTTCTATTTGTAACTGTGCGTTCATTTCACAGACACCTTGGCCTCACATGCCCACATTCCATTAGACCCCGCTTGTCCAAATCCCAAACTTGTAAAACAAAAGCCCACACTAGATATGCTGGAGGCCAGAATGTCACAGTTGACATTTTAAGGCTATGAGGCCAAATTTCCATTGGATCAGAGGGCAAAACTGAGTTCATTATCTATACAGGAAAATTGAATTATGTCAAGAAACTAACAGGCTTGTTGAAGAGATGAAATCTTGGAGAAACTGATTTAGCTGTGTTAGAAAAGACAATACAATGTTTTCTTTTAGATGCCCTGTGTGAGTGATAGCAAAGTTAATCAAAATATCAAGAACACATGTACAATATGTATCATGTCCAGTTTTTATGGAAAACTTGGAGATCGATTATGTCCTGCCTGTTATTCTTTGTATTCATATCGATCCATATGAACTATGTCATCCTCTAAACTAAAATCAGTTCCATCAAGAAGACAAACCTAAAAAATGACCGTGGAAAATCCTATAATTTCAGAAAATAGACCGTATTAAAACCATTTCCCTTTCCTAAACAGTCCTAAAACAGATGCCTTGAAACAATCAGAGGCTGGAAGGGAACGTTGTCTTTGATAAAGCATAAGCTCACATGGTTTTGATTTGGTTAAGATGAGTGAAGATGTCTTGGTAAATCCAACTACAAGCTAAATTATATTTCACTTATCTTTCGGTGTTAACACTGCTTGAGAGTTCTGTGCATACTGATGAGGGAAGCAAATCTTTGAAAATGTTCCAAGTAGTTCCTGTAAGAAGGCAGTGAGGTGATTCAATAGGGCCTTGAACCACATTGATCATTCAAACATTCAAAGGAAAGAGGAAACAGAGGAGACAAGAATTGTGTGTGTGTGTGTGTGTGTGTGTGTGTGTGTGTGTGTGTGTGTAGGTATGGATGGGGGTTGTATGTGTAATGGCATGTGTGTACAGTCTTGTGATGCCAAAAAAGGAAATTTGCAAATAGAACTTTTGTGAAACAGAAGAAATGGAAGAAAGTCAAATGTAATATAGTTTAGTGATCTTAAGTTACATTTGTATTTAGAGAAAGCTGATTCAGTACATTTTGATTTAGCCCAGATGTAGTTTCAATTCAGATCAGATTTAATTCAATGTGACATATACAGGCCGCAAGGAACACTGCAAGAACTACTCAGGGCTGAAAAAACTACTACCACCTCCTCTGGGTATATTTTGGGTAAAAGAAAATCTACATTTTTATTTAGAGTTACAAGTCTCCTAAAACCACTTGAATTGACCACCAGTAAAATATAAGTACAGTGGTCTATGTATTAAAGATGGAAACGTATACAGTGTTGCTTGAAAGTTTGTGAACCCTTTAGAATTTGCTCTATTGCTGCATAAATATGACCTAAAACGTGATCAGATTTCCATTCAAGTCCTGAAACCAGATAGAGACATCAGTTAAACAAATGAGACAAAAACCTTACAATAGCTTGTTTATTTATTGATCCAATGTTACATATTTGTGTGTGGCAAAAGTATGTGAACCTCTAGGATTATCAATTAATTTGAAGGGGAAATTAGAGTTGGGTGTTTCAGTCAATGGGATGACAATCAAGTGTGAGTCTGGGAAGCTCTGCCTTATTTAAAGAAAAGAAATCTGGGCCTTCACTATCAAAGTCTGAGCTTCACAACACAGGTGTGTGGAAGTGTGTCATGGCTTAAACAAAGGATATTTCTGAGGACCTTAGAAGAAGAGTTTTGCTGCTCACCAAGCTGGAAAGGGTTACAAAATCATTTCTTAAGAGTTTGGACTCCAACAGTCAGGCAGATTGTGTACAAATTGAAAACATTCAACACCATTGTTACCCTCCCAGGGGTGGTTGAACAACAAAAATCACACCAAGAGCAGGTGTGTAATACTACGGGAGGCCATAAGGGACCTCAGGGTAATGTCTACAAAACTAAAGGCCTCTCATGCAGTGGCTACAGTCGATGTTCATGAGTTCACCATCAGGAGAACATTGAACATCAATGGTGTGTGTGGCAGAGTTGCAAGGAAAAAAGCCATTTTGCTCCAAAAAGAACATTGCTGCCGTCTAAAGTTTGCTCAAGACCACGAGGATAAGCCAGAAGGTGAATGGTGAATCAGCAGATGGATGAGACAAAAATCGAACTTTTTGGCTTGAATGAGAAGCATTATGTTTGGCAATGAGCAAACACTGCATTCCAGCATAAGAACCTTAACCCATCTGTGAAACAAGGTGGTGGTAGTATCATGGTTTGGGCTGCTTTGCTGTGTCTGGACCAGGACAGCTTGCAATCACTGAAGGAGCTATGAGATCTGAGTTGTACCAGCACATTCTATAGGAAAACGTCAAGGTATCTGAACTGGATCTCAACAGAAAGTGGGTCATGCAGTAAGACAATGAGCCTAAACACACAAGTCGTTCTACCACAGAATGGTTAAAGCAGAAGAGAGATGATGTTTTGGAATGGCTGAATCAAAGTCCTGACCTTAATCCTATAGAAATACTGTGGAAGGACCTGAAGCATGTAGTGCATGCAAAGAAGCCCACCAACATCCCTGAATTGAGACTATTCTGTAAGGAGGAATGGGCTAAAATTCCTCCAAGCTGATGTGCAGGGCTGAGAAACGGTTACTGGAAATTTTTGGTTGAAGTTATTGCTGCAAAAGGGGGTCACACTAGTTACTGACAGCAAGGGTTCACATAAATTTGCCTCACGCAAATATGTGAAATTGGATCATTTTCCTCAATAAACAAATAAAAAAGATAATTTTTTTGTCTCATTTGTTTTTCTTGGGTTCACTTTATCTAGTTTTAGGACTTGTGTAAATATCTTATCACATTTTAGGTCATATTTATGCAGAAATACAGAAAACTTTAAAGGGTTCACAAACTTTCAAGCAGCACTTTACAACATTATTAAGCATCAGAGCCTTTTGTTTTTTTATTAGACATGAAAAACACAATAATCAATTTCATGATAGTTTGTTATTTGCGAGACTGATATAAATGAATAGCACACACATTTCTTGGTTTAAGAAACTCTGACTTTATTGTTAATGTGTGTGGGGACCTCTGTTGCTTTTCTCTCTCGTTTCCATTTAACAGCCCCCTTTCAACTCTACATGGGGTGAATGTTGGATAATAACAGGACCTACAACAGTGCTTTGAAAAGGGGTGAAGGGGTTAAAATAAAAAGAGAATGGAGGAAAATGTGGAAGCAATGATGCTATTGTTTCTTGAGTGTAAATCACATTTTAATGACATGGTGAAACAGGCCAAACTGATAGCTGTAAATAATTCTGTTTTATGTAAAGAAATAAATGTCTAATTTGATTGATCAACAACATACTCATGTATACATTAATAGCCCTGGTTTATTTCTGTGCTGAAATGCAATTGTTGGATGACTTTACTGTATTGTGGAAACATTATAGTTTTCTTTTTCAAGTCAGATACAGCACTTCCAAACTTAAACTTACTGCACTGTAACAACTTGTAGATGAACCTCATTGTCTCCTTCCTTAGAATATATGTGCTCTCAAGGTCAAAGAGAAAAACTTAAAGTCAACATTTAACTGTTCAAGAAAATACTGCAACGCTACATGTGTGGAAATCCATGTGATTCTCAGTTGCTGTTCACTTCACAACTTTTGGAGTAACCCTCATAATTTTTATCCGGAGGGACGTCTTCACTAGTCCAAACATAGGGTCAGACATGCTAACATCTGCTGTAGAAACTGCCTCATGCATACATAAAACAGGTGCTGTGCATGTCTCTGTCTCGTCACCAGTATCAGTGACTGTGACAGTGAGCACATCGCCTTCCTCCCTTTGTGTCCTGACATCCCTGTTTTCAACTCTGGCTCTTTTCCTGTCCCTCTCACTCCCGCTCTAATTTTGCACCCCCCCAGTTTCCTTGGAAAATCCTTCATGTGATCATGGCAAGAATTGGATGATGTCAGTGTGCATGTTCTATGTTAGAGACTAGTCAAGGCTGGGATGGGAATACAGGGAAAGCAGATGCCTTTGTATGATTAAATAATACATTTTATGTACAATACCTTCACCAGTTGCCAGATTCTATACAACAAAGACAAAGTAAAAAAGTAGACAACTGCTAAATAACTAAGGAATGACTAAAACACAAAACACAGTGATTTTATGTTGTTTTAGTTTTTTAGACAGTTTTTGAAATTCACTGTGGCTGCTGTGTACATGGATATTCTGAAGATTGGAAACAATTTGACCAAGTTAGACAACATCAATTGCCTGAAAGCTGGGCCACATCAACTTTTAGATTTTTCAGTGTAGAAACACATCCGGGCCTCAACTGACATATTTATCTATTGACCCCACTGTCATGAATTGTACTGAAAAACAATTTTTGACCAGTAGTTCATTTATATATTTTTACTGAGTTTTTAGACATTCTGATACAGACAAAAAACAATCCATCAAAACAAGATTATGGCAATTAAAAATACTACGCAGATATCTTAGCATGTTTTGCTTGATAATCTGTGAAAACAAGCCAATTTCTCAAACTTTATTTAAATATTAATGTCAGTAACATAGAGCACTATTAAACAGTCCTTGACAGAGCTTTATTCTTCCCTTTTCCAGATACATTTGTTGATATCCTAGTATTTAGACATTCAAGTACACCATAACTAGGGTCCATCTTTGTAGGTAAATGTCCATCTTCATTTGCAGTTTTGTTGTCATATATTCCATTGTTTAGACTTGTTTCAGTCTCTGAGTCCATTGAGTTTGTGTTGGTGAAAGCGTTTTCCTGAAAATCATTATGACCAGGATGTTTAAAGCCTCTATTATTTGACTTGGCAGCCTGTGTTACTAAAAATCTACAGATCCCTTGTGCGCTATATTCTCTGAAAGAAATAGGATTAAAAAGGTTGAAACCAAAGTGTTCATAAATTAGCTGATATTAAGCAAAATCTAGACTTAAGGGAAGAAATATGAGAAAAATCAGGTCAGTATTTTTGTCTTTTGTGTGCACGTGTGTGTGTTTGTGAGTGTGTGTGTGTGTGTGTGTGTGTGTGTAATAGTAGTAGCTCAGTGAAAGAAAAACGTGGATTATACAAAGCCAATTATTACCCCATAACTCTTCAAGCAACAATCAAAATCAACACACACACGCACACACACACACACACACACACACACACACACACACACACATACACATATTAGACCATGGCCACTTTTGGGGACATTACATAGACTTACATTAATTTCCTGGTGACTCACCCTAACCCTAACCAACACTGCTACTTGCCTAACCCTAACCCTTACTCTAACCTTAACCTAATCCTAACTTTAACCACTGACCCAAAAATGCTGCTTTTTCCCAACTGGGGACATGGCTTTTGTCCCCAAGCTGTCCCCAATTAACTGGTCCTAAGTTTGAAATTTGTCCCCAAAAGTAGCTTATGACAGACCACATACACACATACACACACACAAACACACACAAACACACATACACACACAACCACACACACAAATTTGGTCTCTTTGACTTGTGCTCTGAAAGGGCATCTGCAAGGCGTGACATCATCCTCTCCACAGACACACAGATCACATTAAATGCTCTCTCTATAGAGGAACTACTGGCTAGAAGCACACATGGATCTGCACAGCAAATCCTGCTCTGTTTTGGTTGGGCGATAGCAGGTGCTGATGTTTGTTGAGTCTTGGAAATTACAGTGAAATTCTCTGCAACAGACCGCATCATCCATTTCGCCAAAATCTGTTGAACTGTTTGTCATATGACTGCAAACATGGTGAGTGTTCAATGCACCTGCAGTGATTATAACATTTACTGACACTTTGTTTCTCATCGTATTTCTTCTTCTCAGTGTTTTTGTCTTTAAAGAAATACAGCTGTTTTTTTGTTGTTGGCAGCTGATTTGTAACAGTGAAATATTATTGTGGAAAACTTCTTGCAATATTAAGAACAACAATAATAACGACAGTAACAGAAGATAGAAGAAGATACAAAATTTCCTGACATGAAAAATAGAAGCAAAGATAAGCTCTAACATAAATATGTAATTTTATGTAATTTATGTAAAGCAAACACATAATGATAATAATTTCATATATGAATGTTTATATATGCAAATCTATCAGAGCTGACAGTAAACATGAGACTGTATTATAATGAAATCCTTCTCATTTTAGTTTACTTTAAGTTGCTTTCTCTGCTGTCTTATCCCACTCTGACTTGTATTTTCTTTTAACTACTCATTCAATATGCAGGTATGATATAGCAACCCTGAGTGGTTGAATAAATATACAAAAAAATAAAGAATATAGATAACACAAACATTACAGTGCACATATTTCCTGTTACCTAATCCATTACAACACACACAAAGTAAACATTTTGTCTGAGATCAGTGGTAGTGGCACATTTTCAGTGGCTTGGAAATGCTTCTTTATCACAGTACATCCATCATAATGTCAATCTCTCTACAGAATGAAAGTTTGGGTTTTTATTGGGTGGTTAATTGTTAAAATGATTTGAGAGGCGTTGGCAGCATTGGTTGAATTATCTAACAAACATGGACTTAATAATGCTGAAAAGTTCACATTCAGTTAGAAGGACATATTACCACAGCTAGAGAAGGATATGAGTATTTCTTATTACCAATTTATTTACTGACACTCAGGCCATTCCACAGGGCGGATTTCCATTCTTTTTTATGTTCAGCTATTATACTCCTTCATTATTGCATGATTCTTTAGAGGCCTGTGAGTTCATACTTGGCTAATATATTTTCTGGAAAATGATGCTATGAACTAAATCATATCCATGATCCTGGATCGAATGTGTCTTTGTGAGACTCATTCAACAGTTTTCTTATTTCAGTAATCTGGTGCTCATGGCAGAGTGAGACAATAGACCCATTCTAGCATCTCTATATTCATGGAGAGCCATTGATTTCAACACTTCGGCTCCTGGAGTGAGATAATTGACAATTTAGTGTTCTTGTGAGATCAGTATATCACTCAAAAATTGTTGGGTTGCTTCTGCAATATAGATTGCATATGTTACGTGAAATATTCAAATATTTTTCTACATATTTCAAATGTGAATAGATGAAGAGTAAAAGTGAAATACCACCACTCTAGACGTGGCGCCCTCTGTGTCTCATGACAGCTGGAGTCAAGACACTAAAAGCTTGTCCAGTCTGACACCCGGTCAGCCCTTGAGGCCTCAAGTATTCTGACAACCAGGTGTTTTTCTGGATTTATATCACTCATTGTGCTGCATCATTGTTACCGACAGTGGATACAAAACGTAATACATATAATAATGAAGGCTGACTTATATTGCAACAGAAATACAGAAATAAAATATACACAATATGTCTGCAGGTAATTGATAAGAAATTCTATCATGACAACTACATGCAAAATGCCCATACCTTTTGCCAAAGCAGGCACTATTTCCACATCTAATTGGCAAGATGAAAAAATGCTTTTCTTTGCCGCAAAATGTCTGCTCATTCTTTTGAGGAAATGGTGATAGTTCACATGTAGCACCCTTAAGACAGCACTTCTTCTACTCTACTTCTTTTCCTTCTTTTTTTGCAACTTTATTCCCTGGCTCTGCATATATTCTTTTGTATTAGTTTTTGTTCAAGCAACTGGAGCTCACAAAGCAACCACATCCACCAGTTAACACACTCTCTACACAACAACTGCTGCACAGCTGCGCGCAGACTTAAAATGTTGCTGGGAACTGTCATAAATTCCTTTTGTATAAACAATAATGAACTAAAGCAGAAAAAAAGACAATAGCCGCATAATAATAATGGACAAAAAATTTAATCAAAATATATTTTCTGGTATATTCTTCTTCTATAGCATCAAGAAACTTAGTCTCCCAAATATTTTTAGGTCACAACACACACATCAATTACACTTGGACTAAGAAATCACCCTCCCTCTGTCAGAGTATGTTGAGTTTTTGTCACTATGACTATACTATGACTATGGCATCAACATTGTTTCTAATGATAGATCACAAAGAAGTTGACCTTTTAAGTGATTTTTTTGTTAACTTAATGAGCAAATTAAATGCCTATAATGGCTCAGATAACACTGTAGGAATGCCAGCAATTTGGCTTTTTAAACTTAATTGTAGTTTTTGGATCAAATGGTCATCCAGTATTGCAAGTGAATTGTATCTCAGAGCATCTTCTGTGCTTGTTGTGTACATTTTTTTGGATTAACCTTTTTAAGTGACACAGAAATGGTGAAAATATCATGTCCGATTAATTGCTCAATTATATGTGGTGAAGGAATGTTATTGTAACATAATATGTTTCAGGTTTATCCCCACCCTCATCAGTTTGAGAGACATTTATCATACTATTTGAAGTAGTAGGAAATGAATAAACTTTTGTTATTATCTTCTGTAATTTTTTTTTAGAATCACTGCCTTTAATCATAGTCTTCTGTGGATATGTTTTCTACCACAATTTCTGCAGAACTAATTTATAAACTGTAGAAGAAATCCAGTCTTGCATAGTCATTTGCGGCACATGCCAAGAGGTCTGGAGAAGTTCTAAGTGTTTGGTTGAAATAATGTGGCGATGCTGTGTTTTACTGATTGATTCACACTCACACTGGTTGAGTCTTACTTCATTTGGTGCTCTTTTGTTTAATGTCACACCCACAAAGTTAGCTGGCTAACAAAGTAAAAGAGTCAGCAAGTGCAAAGTTTGCTGATGACAAATGGTGAATCCACCCACTAAAACACTAAAACTATCTGAACAGTGGTTGTTAAACCCTCAGATGACCAACAATGTGACTTGTGAGGGCTTGTTTTCATATTATTACTCTTCAAAGCTGAGTGCAGGCAAGGAGAAACAAACCTTTTGCCTCTTTATCTTACATACATGCATCTGTGAGTGATGAAGACTCAAGGCTAAAATGCATTGACCAAAAGGTGGCAAATTAGTATTGATATTTTAGGTATTATCTGTGTAATCTGTAGTGAATAAAATATAAGTAATAACTCTTCAAACTATTCATGCCTCAATACTGTATGGCTGTTTAAAATATGGATTGCAGGCCACATTCTGTACAAAAAAGACTCAAGTAAAGTTGAATCCAAAAGAATTGAGGCACAGCAGAATCTCATCACAACCAAGTCTTACATATTGTTGGATATGTGCTTCCCATGTATGTGTCACTGTCAAAACTAATTATCCACATACTGTAATTGTGAGCCAGTAGTCCAGGGGTGTAGCCTCTGCTTCATCATGCATGTGTATGTGTGTGCATTTGAAATAATACTTCTGTATCCCTGTGATGTATGAACACACCTAGTAAGCTAACATTTGTTTTCATGAGCTCTTTTGTCACCTTGTTTTCGGCAGTCTGTGACGTTAAGCCAGCAATCCTTGTGCAAACTTTAACTCCACTCTGCTGCTGCTGCCCTGGACATGTTGCCATGGATCATTTTAATGATGTTGCAACAGAGCTACACTGAGAACTATCTCATCATTTGAAGCCCACTGTCCCACGTTTGTTTGCTTCTCAGGGGAAAAGTATATTCCAGGAAAATGTCAAGTCCGATACATGCACACTTGTGTAATATCACATGTGCATGTGTTACAGCAAAATAGGGCATTGCATAATCATTAGTTTTGGTCTAGTGTTTGTGTACATATTGTCAACATGCAGATAGCCTTTAATAAGCCAATGCAAAAGACAAATCAAAATTAAATCACCTGAAAACTTTGTCAGATGAAATTCATATGATTCAAATGCTGAGCTACATACATTCATCAGGTCCTTTTTGCTGGCTGTCCCAAGTCAATGAGAGATTTTCAAGGGTAAATAGAGAATCGGTGTTGTTTAAATAGCAGCAACTCCATACATTGTCAAGGAGTGATTAAGAAAGAGGCACAAACACAAATATGGTTGTGTAAATGTTCCCATGCTCCTCTGCACTATATGTACAATATATGGTCAGAAAACCACGAGGTAATAATAATAAACTGTGGCTAGTATATCCTTAAGTTAACAATGTGCTAACACCTTAGATAATGTGAGAGAATAATGTAATTTAAGAGATAAAAAATGTGATATAAATCAGAGAAAAACACTATATATGTTCAAACATCTAAATCATCTAAATAAATTGCAGACTCCCAAAATATTGTATACAGTATTCTCTGTAAACTGGATTGTGTTCTGAATTGAGCTTTGACTTACAATAGGATTCATATGGAATTAAAACTTTGGGGTTTTAGAAAGACACTGGTGATGGTGGGACTTTCAATCTCATTTGAAGCTTTATCCTCATTTGCTTTTGGTAAATGGGCTATACTTGTATAGCGCCTTTCTAGACTTCCAACCACTCAAAGCGCTTTTACACTATTAATCACATTCATCCATTCACACACTGAATGACTACAGAGGCTACCATGCAAGGTCCCAACCCATCAGAGGAAATCTAATCATTCCCACAGATTCACACACTGATGGCACAGCCATCAGGAGCAATTTGGGGTTAAGTATCTTGCCCAAGGACACGTCGACCGATATTCCGATTAGTGGACAACCGACTCTACCTCCTGAGACACAGCCGCCCTTTTGTGTTGCTAAATTACATGACATGATGTAGATTTGAGATAAATTAAAGGAGTCTCTTGCTGCCAGATACTGATGTTTATCTTTACTATTAGCATGTTCATATGTATATAAATATAAATATAAATATAAATAATAAATAATATAATAAATAAATATATATATAAAAAATGAGACAAAAGATGAAGTCATTTTCATGTAAATACAACAAAGAAGTCATGGAAGTTGTAAAAAATGACTGAAAACTGAATAAAAATTCATTGTATTTTTTAATTACCATGTGATAATTTACAGTGGTACAGTACAGCATCTAATAGTAGCAAAACAGTTTCTTTTGTCTTTCGTATTCATTAAATGGCATCTGTTGTACAGAATGCGAGCACCATAAAAAGCATACAAAAATCTTCCCAAGCCATCTGTTTACAAAGTGACATGATAAAAAAAGCAGAAATCATTAAAAAAAAAATGTCAGTGGTAGAATATATCTCACCTTTTACCCCATCTATCCCACAGCAAATATTCATATTTCCCTTGCTTACTTACATTACTTACATGAAGGGTATTCTACTTTCATTGCATTGCTATTACACATCATGCCTATCACATACAGGTCCAGATGAAATAGTAAACAATCATTTGTATTGCTGGTTTGGACAAAGAAATAGCTAGATTGATGTAATTTCACCCTATTGGTGCACAGTTTTTTCAGTCCTCCAGCACTCGACCAGGAGCACTGGGGATGCATTCAGTCTCTGCGGTGAGTCCGAAGGTTTTTTCTCTCTGTTGGATTCACTGCCTTGGCTTGTGGTGACGCTTGACCTTCTTTACCCTCCTCCTCATTCCAGCTGTAAAAAGAGAGTTCATGAAGAGAATCAGATGTGTGAATGTATATAAAAACAAAAGAAAACATGTCAGGGAGGAAAGATCCGAGGCATGTGAAGAATAGGTGGAAGCACTCACAGGTAGATAATGGAAAGAAAAAAAAGGGAACACAAAAGGAAAATCCAACAATGGATTTGTGGTTAGAGTGTGATTCCAGCAGTGATTATATGGTTTTTGGCAAACTCTGTTTTAGTTCAGTCCAACATTGATGTTGATACATGTGTCATCAAATAACTGTACTCTTACCTGGAGCTTTCCTGGCAGCAGCGAATTTACCTCCTCCTGTGAAATGAAGAGAGGACTCAGTCAATCACTGCACATGAGCACACACCGACATGCAAGTACTAGTAGTATATCTATGCAAATCTGCAGTTATGTGTATTCACCTTGAATGATTTTGGCAATTCTCTGTGATTCCTCATCGATCAAATTTGGGTTGCCATGGATGGTGGTGATCTTTGAGAAGTCTGGGCCTGAATATTCAAAACAAAACCATTAGATCTACGACGTAGAGCAATTTGTCCCTCACATACAATATCATGTATGGAGTTAAAAATGCATCACATTCTCTTTTCCACCTTGGACTGACCACTTATCTTGCATATGAAGAAAATATATTGGCAAATGTGATCATTTCAAGGAGGAAAACACAGAACTTTTTTGTGAAAAAAATTTCATGTAAGGAGACCCTACCCTCAATGATATGAGGCTCGTTCGCCGTGGTGAACCTGGCTCCACCTTCAGACGGGCAGCGGAGAAGGGGGTTGAAAGTCATGTAACGACTTAGCAACTGTACTGACAGACGGACAGACTGACAGGTACATACACCCCGTGAAAACCTCCTCCTCCGCCACCGCCAACACAAAGTTAAGCACAGATGTGCAGTATTTATGAACACACACTCGCACACAAATGCACAGGGTGCGAAGTACAGGTGTGCATGGGTGCACTCAACTCAGGAAAAAGAGAGCAAATTCTTTTTCTCAGCCCGCAAACTAAGCTGCAAGACACCAGTGAAGCAGACTATTTGCACACTGCACGCCACTGACACATACATACCACAGCTATCAGACAGAGTAATGAGTAGTGATGGGATTCTTGAGTAAGAGAAAAGAGCAAGATGGAAGTAGGGAGATTGACAGACATCCAAATCATGGTGCACTATGAGCTGTAGAAGAACATGTACCAAAATCTTGGTTTCTGTTATGTAGTTACGTGAGCCTAATCATAAGAAAGACTGGAAAAATCCAATTCCTTCCTCTGCAGCATCATTACTGTGCCTGCACAAACACCATAAACCAGAATGAGCTTGGGATATTTTGAATGGAGGACATCCAAAACTTTTCGTATTATGCTATCCGATCCCGAGAAACAGTGTTCACCAGTGTTGTCTGTGTAAAACATATCTGGCTCTCCATTATTGTTATTACAGATGATTTGTGATTCCCCCCAAACATTACAGTGGCCAGGAAGTGACATACTGTAACTGCTCCAGCTATTAAACATTTATTGGCACTGTTTTTCTGTCCTTGGTCCTCTTCATTAGCCTGACTGTGATGAAAATATAGGTAACTTAAAATGTGACTCTTCAGAAAGAGAAATTAGAGCAATAAGTGTAATCATAATAATAGTTTTTTAAGGATGATTTGGCAGATTCATGAGTGATTGGTTGTGCTGGTACTAACTTGTGAAGCTTTAGATTTACCTGAACAGCTGCTGCTTTTAGTGGGCATTAGCCCTGCTTATAGTGAAACTTCTGAGACTTCTGACTCCATAGAAATGAACCAGTTCAATTTAATAGATTTTCTGTGTTGTTTTTGTCAATTTGGATGTAGATGCTTCATTTTATGAGCCAAAACTAATAAAGAAGTTGACAAACACAAAAAACAGGCTCAGGCAGCTACAGACATAGAACTTGTTGTATGACCGCAACGATGCAGCGCAGGACATAAATCATCTGGGTTTTTGTTTTGCCCTTGGACCACCAGTGTCAAGCAAAACTGTGAGACTTAGAGATAAAGAAATAGCTGTATCCTAGTGACTTTATGTCATGATTCTGTCTCCACCAGTCCTCCAGAGACCCTCAGATTTTTCCCCTTGTTTCATTGGACTGGACTTTGTGAGAGAGGGCTTATTTTGAGTTGGACTTTGGAAAGACTATCTGACACGATATTACTTTGGTTGTCTTTATTAGTTCATCTGTTTTCTATGACTTCCTGGTGTTTTTTGCCTGCATCCCAGTCTGTCTCTGGGTGTGTGGTGTGGGCATGTCTGTCTCTGCTCTGCTTTTCCCTCCATACTTTCCCTTCACACCTGCCCTGCATAATGCCAATCAACTCCCAGACTGCCTTTGTGTCTAGTCACCTTATCCACATTCCCTCATTAGTTTATATTTTGAACTGATATTTAGTGCAGTCTTTGTTGGATTCTTTCTGGTTCTGTTCTGTTTGTGCGGTCTCATTCTGCATTCTGTTTTGTTTTGCTTTGTTTTTTGTCTGCAATTCTTTAATAAAGAATTATTCATTGCATTTGGGTCCATTTCCTGCTACTCTTTACGACTTTTACGACTCTTGTTCCTGGGCCACGGCAATCTCCTGTTTCTGAGCTGCAACAGCCCCCTGTTTCTGAGCTGCACCAGACCCCTGTTTCTGAGCTGCAATGGTCTTGTCCTGCCTGCCTAAAGTTATGGAGTCCCTGGTCCTTGGTTTCCTGTTTAGCTGTTGCATTTTGCTGCCAAATTCGCCTGATTCCATCTTTCCTAAGGAGGCTAATTTTCCATTTCCTGAATCCCCTGTGGCTCTGCTTCCAGAGTCTGCAGCATCCCCTGTATCTCCGCCTTCACAGTCTGCTACCCTCCCAGGGGCCCAGCTCCCCATGGTCTCCATTGCCCAGCACACCAGCCAACAACCTGCCAGCCTTCTAGACCTTCCAGACCTCCAGTTAATAGTCTCAGCTGACCCACAGCCAGACTTCCCAGATCATCAGTCAGCCATCTTCGCTGATGCCAAGTCAGATCTCCAGCTGCCCGCATGGCCTTCATGGCCTCCGCGTTCGCTGCCAACCTCCAGCATGGCCCTGCATGTATGAGTTCCTGGTGTTTTTTCCTCTGCCTCCCAGTCTGTCTCTGGGTGTGTGGTGTGGGCGTGTCTGTCTCTTTTCTGCTTTTCTCTCCACACTTTCCCGTCACACCTGCCCTGTATCACTCATCAGCCCTGCCCTACTCCCAGTGTCTTCCCCAGTCAATCAACTCCCAGCCTGCCCTTGTGTCTAGTCACCTATTCCCTATTCCCTCATTAGTTCAGTCTGTATTTTAGCTCTGGTTTTCAGTTCAGTCTTTGTTAGTTCCTTTGTTCTGGTTCTGTTCTGTTTGTGCTGTCTCGTTCTGTGTTCTGTTTTGTTCCGGTTAGCCAGTGTTGCTTTTTGCCTGTGATTCTTTAATAAAGAAGTTTCTTCCAAATTGCTTGGCCTGTATTTGGGTCCATTTCCTGCTACTTTTTATGACATTTTAAAACAGTTGCTTATATGATTGTTAAATGTGGATAGAGTGCTTAGATCATTAGATAGCTCCAAGAGCTTCTGACAGTTCCCTCAATACAAAAAAGGAACTGATCAGTTGTGTTTTGTAATGGTACACAAAATACAGTTCTGTGAAAATGCAAAAATGGAAATGCTTTTCAAGTAAGCAAATGAAAATTTTAGCAGGATACTGTATAATAACATGCTAATGATGCTAAATTTCATTATTGACGAGTGGACCTGAAAACTTGATTTCACTTTTGGCAGATTTTACAATAGTCATAATTGCTGAGGAATATATTCCACTAAGAGCAGATAGTTAGTGAAACATGTCTAACATTATCAAATGTGAAATTTTGATTTACAATTTAATATAAAAAATCCACGAAACAACCATAAATGACACAAAAGGTGCACACCATGAAAACGATATGTCTGATGACTTAACTGATGATCACCAAGGAAAAGTGAAATGTAATGTGAAATGAAATTCACATTAGATGGTGATGCTCAGTTAACTGTGGTCAACAAGAGCACGGATGCATTTGGATGCATTAGAGCTGTTAGAAGATGCACCAAAGCTCTACTAACTACCATGCCCTTCAAGGGAGCAAATGTGCAAAGAGAAACTGACCTGCAATCTTTTCATCTGTGTCAAGCACTCCACCTGCAATAAATAGAAGATATTATGTCAAATTTTATCATCTAATTGATAATTTGCACTAAAAATATGAATGATTTAAACGATCTAAGAGTGTTCAGGCACTTACCCTCGATAACTCTTGTAACTTTGGTTATGGAAGGCTCTCCTTCAATAACTCTGGTCACTTTGGTGACAGAAGGCTCTCCCTCGATGACCTTGGTCAATGTGGTGACAGAAGGCTCTCTTCCGATGACCCTGGTTACCTTGGTAATGACTGGGTCCGACTCAATGACCTTGGTAACTGTGGTGACAGATGGTTCTTCTCCAATGACTCTGATCACCTTTGTCAGATCAGGGACTGTGGAGAGGGAGAGGTAACATGAGCATCCCTTAAGAAATAAATTGGGAAAATTTCTTTAAAACCACATATTCTCTATTATGAGAGAAAAGGAGGCTGGAGGTGCAGTTTGTGAAATTGTGAAACAAAGCATGCAGGACAAATAGAGGCTGATGTGTGAAGGATATAAGATTACATCACTGAAACTAGGGAGACTAATAACCGCTGCTGTCTCGCTCCATCATCCAGTGAGCTGCTCTCTATGGACATATTAAATTTTCTCCTCTTTGCTGATTTTGAAGCATTGCATTACACTCTGTCTGACAAGTTTATAAAACACAAGTTTTGGTGTTTAAAGAATCTTGACTACTAGTTTGAAAATGATATCAAAAGAGAAAATGCCACACGTTACCTTTACCTAATCCCTCTCTCTACAAGATTGGAACCCAGTCAATAAATTCCCATCTGGGGCTGAGAACTCAAAGATACAGTATCTCCGTAAAACCTTACAAATCCACTTTTGAATCAGCTTCAATAGAAACTTCAGCCAGGGACATTCTTCAGCCTCTTTTATATTTTCTGCTTCTGAGCGATGATTTTTTTGTGTGACAGTATTTATATGAGCCATAAAAAGATGAAAGCTGACAGATGTGTGTTTGTATCAGAGTGCGTCTAATCTTTGGCCTAAGGTCCCTTGGTATGTGGCCTGGTCCCATAATCAGAGCCAGACTCTGTCTTTCAAAGCCCATAAAGTAAATTAGAGATTTTGGTATGGTAATTTATGCTTAATGCCCTAGCTTCTTTGCCTTGTGAGGATATGCTACTACACTACTACATAGATTCATGATATGCATGATAAATTATTCCACCATAACATAAATGGTAAAGATAATATAATTTTTATTTATGTGTGTGTGTGTGTGTAAAAAGTGAGTGTGTATTCTGTCATGGTTTCATGACCGCATGTGTAATTTATAATTCATTCACAGGTTTTATTTCTTCTTAAAGTCCTGTAAATCAACTTCTTGCCATTTAAGTCAGTGCTATTTCCATTTAAGACTCTTAAGAAATAGTTTGTTTGTTTTACCACGATGAGGCACTCTTCCTATTCAGGGAGTTAAACTCTTCAATCACATTCTAGGAGCTGCACCATGCAGGTTATCATATCATTTATCACATTTGTACTTTTAGAACTTCTAGCCACTAAATCTCATGAAAAATTGCATAATAAATGGTGCATTAAACATCTGCTGCTACCCTCAGTTTCTCTGTAAATCTGTCTTTTCTCCCTTTTTTTGTCTCTCTTTAAAAAAGATGTGGACAGATTTTCCTGAGCAGTAGTAAACCTTGTGGCTTGCAGACCCATAAAACAAAACAATGCTTACTTGTGAGTGCCATCATAACTGACTAAAGCAGATTGATTTTTTCTTTTCACTCATACATTCTTTCATTTGAGGAAATGACGAGGGCATAGAGACTATTTACAAAATGCCAAACATAGTAGAGAATAAAATTCTTAATAGTTTTATCAAATATAACATTTGTATTTCCATGAAATTATAGCATAAAATTGCAACCCCTGGAGGTCCTGACCCTCAGCTCTATAGTCCATCTAATGTGTTTAATCACCTTTGAACTTCATCTCTCCTATGTTACCCAATACATCTAGCCAAGCGCACTGGACCGAGCCCAACTGAATGAACAACATCCAAGAGTCTTCTATGGTTTGACAGGCTAATTACCGCATTCCTAAAGGACCTGATTAAATATGCCAAGAGGTCCAAGTGGACTAAAGCAGCAGTGGGAGTGGATAATCAGAGGAACAAAGAAGAAAGACTATGGGAGAGGCCTGAATGGAGCGATGATATACATGTTTTATGCATGTGGCTGCAGGTTTGATTTCACTGAAAGAGCACTGCCTCATTTTTGATTAAAGAACATTAGTTAGGTTTAAGACGCAGTCATCCCTTATCATCACCACTAATGAGAACTCCATTCATTGACAATGTCTCTTAATCAAGTTAATAATAGTGGTCTTACCTGTTTCAATATAATGTGTAGTTGTGATGGTCTTCTCTGTGAAGTAATAAAATTAGTTTTAAGTTGTTGTAGATGCAATAATATTTACATCTAATAGTATAGTGGCATTACAGTAACTTACTGATGAAGGTGAGTGGGATCTCAGTGTAAGAAAATCCAGAAACAAACTACAGAATAAAAAAACATAACACAATATGAGGATCATATGATGCAAAAGACACACAAGACAATTAAATATTCTCTTTGACTTGCACATATTCATACATATGTGTTTTCTCTCTCCATACCTTTATCTGAATGTACTTAATCAGTTTCTTCAGGATGAACAGGAGGTCCTGGCTGCCCACAGGAAGGTCTGTAAACAATATGCATCATCAAAAAAAAAAGCATCGCAGCACAGAGTGCACATTACATGGATATATGGTAATGTGTGCTGTTCATACCCCCAGGATAGAGAACATTCTTCACCACATGGATCACGCCATTTGTTGCCATCAGGTCGCTGTCCGGCACATCCACAGAGTTGACATGAATAGAGTTGTTTACCTTGGAAAAACAGAAAAAAACACTGAATGTATATCTACTTTTCAAGGCAACTAATACAATCTTATTTTGTGAGTTACAATATGCCAACTGCTGCCTAAAAAAAAAAACAGTGAACATAGAAAATTATTATAATTATTACACTACCTCAGACATTACTTAATAGGAATCCCAGGCAATGTGCTCCATTGTTGGAAGTGAGATCTGGAAATTCCATTCATGATTAATTTCCTGCAATTAAATTGTCTCTGGAGGTGACTGGAGGCGGACATGCTGAGTAAGTAAGGGATAGGTTTCCTTTCTTCTCTCTCCATCTCTAACCCATCAAATTGAGCTACGTACATCACAATCCAGATTTTAAAAATCTAATCACGTTTTTCAATGAATCATTGTCTCCTTGTTTTTTTTTTTTTTTTTTTTTTTTTTAGCAGATTGAGGCCTGAACAGTCTGCTTTCCTGTTGGTTTATTATCTCAAACAAGCTTTCCTGTGTCCGTTAAGGAAGTCCTGCAGGCCTGATACAAGACACTGACTGATAACCTGATAGCACAATAGTAGAGAGAGGGTGGGCAAAATTGAGATAATGGGTAATGGGTGAAATGATGATAAAGCTGATTCGAAGACTGACGAGTAAGAGTAAGACAGAGAAAAATGGTTGGAGAAGTTACTGACAGAGGGGTGTTGGAGTGGGAGGTGGGAGACTGGGCGTTGATGGAAATGACAGGAAGCCAGGTTTTATTACTGCTGGCATTTTTCCAGAGATATCAAGCTTTGATGTAATGGATTAGCACTGACTCCTTGATGCTATTGTTTAAATGAGAATGTGGGGAAAGATTGTGTTAACGTCTTACAATGGAGGCTCTCAGAAAAGGATGCTGAGTTCATTTAAAGTCCAGATAAAACGGCATTTCGAGAGTATCTATCTTATGTACCATGACGTATTTCTGTGTGGAAACAGGATAGACAGGCGGGACATAACATTGGGAGGAATTTGATTTGAACGTTGAAAAGTGGGCATGTCATAATCTGAGCTCTGTGCCACTAAAAGTTGAAGATTGATGATGGGTGGGCGTCATGATATTATTGGTTGAAATTGGTTGGTTCAAGCCTACGTAAGCACATGTCACATTTTGTTTTACAGGAAGAAAACATGATTGGATTTTGATATAAGAATACCAAGAAAATTGATTTTTTTTTGGCACATATTTTTAAATAGGTGCACAATATGACTGGGGATGTGATCTAAAAGAGTTAAAAAGGCATTTTTCATTTCATCTCAACTTTAAAAATGAATTACATAATACAAATATGCTGCCTTATTGTCTTCTCTGCTTCTTCAATTGGCATACACTTGGCAGAATGCCTTTTGACCTCGAGATAATGAACATTTTCTCTAACTAGTTTGTGGAGTAAACTCATGGTCGCACATCGTATTCAAAATGCAACACGTCTTGAGTTGAATTCGATGTACTGATTTTGCATTTATCTCCTCTTGACTTTTCAATAACTGCAAAATATGGTACGATTCTTGAATCATGATCAGTCCTGTCTCTTTGATTTTCAAGACACAAAAACACACACACACACACACACACACACACACACACACACACACACACACACACGCAATGGCTGATGGTGTACGTACAGACAGAACTTGTATGTTGTTGCCCTGGACTGTCTTTAGCAAATTAGTAACTCCTCCTTCCAGTCCCCCATTGATGAAGACACCGTTACTGATGTGGTACAGCAGAATAGTCCTCAAAGCATTCACATCACCTGTCCACGACAACACAAGACAAAACATGATTCACATACTATACATGAGATGATGATTATATCACTTTTAACAAATGAACTTGAAAATGATCACCAATCAAAAAGGAGATGCATGAAAGGATGTGTATATGCGTTATTTTGAATGGAGTACTAACTTTTGAGCAGAGCCAAATCCTCCTCACTGAGGCCATTAAAGGCATCGTCTGTTGGTGCAAAGATTGTGTAGGAGCCTTCCTGCTTCAGCAGATCAATCAGACCTGCAGTCTCCATCAGGGACAGGAAAATCCTGCATTAATCAGAAATTGAATAAGTGAAGAAAATCAATAACTCCCATTGTCAATTGTAGGAGTGAAATAAGAGCAGTGTGCTGGGTAAAATCCATAATGGATATTACACTTCTGGGTTGAAAATTATTATTATTATTATTATTATTATTATTATTATTATTATTGTTATTATTATTATTATTAACCAATTTTAGTTTTTAAGTATTTCTTCTTTAAACTCCAGCCAGTAAGGACATCAATTCAACACTTTTCCCAACAGGAAAATAACAAGACCAGACAATATATCACATTTGGACAAAAAAATGGTAGCGTGCGATGCTCATTTTAGATGGGATTATGGTTTTGGCATGTGATATGATATGGATTTAGGTTGGGATTAGCGTAGGACTCATGTACTTGTGTGGTCCCACTGATTCACACATCTGCTTCCTCAGTTACATCATTAGCAGCCCCTAGAAACCTGCAGCCAAAATATATAGCCAGAAAATGTGAAATGCATATGGTAAAGTGATGCCGCTCGACATGTGCAGGTCTCCCCTGGTTCTCCTCACACCACAGCTCTGAGAAGTCTGAGGTCTATCAAACGTGTGAGTACATATTGTTCATCTCATTGGTGTCGACTCTGGCTGGGTGTCTTCATTATTGTTGCACTTAAACTTTGCTTGACCCCTTTCCCTTATGTGATGTAAAATCCCAGTTTCTCGATTTTGAGGTACTGTATATACTGTGTCTACCTCATTTTCCACACATCAGATATATATATATACACACAATACTATCATATAATGTGGATAATCATATAATAAGGTGCAGAAAGGCTAATGATACTAGGGCTGTAGTCTGCTGGTCGACTGGTCGATTAGTTGGTTGATATACGACTAAATAGGTTGAATAATCTCTGTTATTTTCGTGAGGAGAAAAATGCTACAGCAACAGCTTTCCAGGAGTAATCCATTATTTCCTGCGGTGGGAGGTACAGACTAACAAATTATCTGTGAAAACAACGGGGGTGTATTCAAAACACCCCCGTTGTTTTCACAACTTTGAACTCGCCCGACCTAATGGAGACCGCTGGGTCTAACTGTACTCAACGTTTACTAAACGTACTGAACTTTTACTGAATTGGTGTTTTTCCATAATGACACAACGAGAAACCCCGCAAGGCCAAAAACATTTTTTAAAATATTTGATAGCATTTGGGAGTCTCTGACCAGCGCTGTTCCAGTACATGAGTCAACCTCTGTCTTTGCCTGGGAAACTATTGGTAGCATGGCTCCGTTAAGGAGTATGTTTGCGTAGCGAGTGGGAAAGAGCGAGGGGCAGAGAAGTGACGGTGGATGTGAGCGGGGCAGAGGAAAAGGTTAGTAGTCAGTTGTCAGTCTGGCAGTAAATGTACAGTACAGACTACAGTGTGTCGGTTAATAAATGCTAAAAAGTCACGTCTGTTGTTTCTCTAAATGCTGGAAAAGTAAAGGGGGTTAGCTCCAAAGTTAGCAACAATGGGCTAGCATAACCTGAAGACACGAAACAGAGAAATACAGAACAGAGAAATGTGTGGCTGCCCAGTTTACTGTGCACTCTGTCCCATTACAACCCCCCCCCCCTGCACGACTAATCGATTAGTTGAAGATTATGTACGATTTTAGTCGACCAAGATTTTCATTGGATGACCACATCCCTAAATGATACAAAGTGCTTCAAAGTCAGGAATGCAAATATGCATATTAAAATGAACAAATAAACAATAAGTACAATCAAATGTAAGTAATAATGACTACAGCAGAAAAATAACTTATAAGAAGATGTCAGTATTTCTTACTTGAACCGTTTTTCAGCAATCAGGCGCTCGTAGATTGTTTTCTCAGCTGGTTTGATGAGGGATTTCATAACATGGAGGGCCCCATTGCGTCCCTCCTTACCGCCGCGCACCATACATGCATTTTCTATGCACACAGCCTAAAACATTCAGGGAGTATGGTTACAGGTCTAAAAGTCACTGTAAAAATCTGGTAACTATTTGGCTGATGCGAGGAAGACTATCACACTGTCCTGTTTGATTGCACTTGATCAAATGGAACAAAACGAAGTTTCTGTGAGGAAATTAAACCCATCTGAATCTAATATGTCAACCACAAGAGCAGATACACACTTCATCTGCCAACGGCTGGACTAATTAGCTGTTTTATTGCATTTGTTTACCATTGAAAGACAGCAAAATCATGTTAACACTTGGTAAAAGCCTGGTAATGGCTTTCAGATTTCTGAAATGGAAGCCAACGTTCTCCATTGTCTTTCGATCATTTCTTTTTTATCTTTTATTTCTATTCCCTCCTGACTCTGTTTAACTGTCTAATACACAATACACACACAAACACACACACACACGCATAGTTCTCACATTGCGGTAAATGAAGACTCTGAGCAGTTTGCCAGCCAGTGTTTCCAGCTGCTGTCCATTGTAGAGCTCACTCAGTGTAACTTTCAGCTTCAAGATATGGTTTTCTAAAATGAATCTCAGCAGGCTCTGGTCTGTTGACATCACCTCATCTGAAAAACACAGAGAAAAGTTAGAGATTTGAAAGTGAAACAGGTTATATTAAATGGCAGTTCTGATAAATGATGTCATATTTTCTTATGTTTGTGCTTTAAAAAGTCTTTAGAAAAGTAAAAAATGAATTACAGTAGCACATTTTTGAACTTTGAAGGATAAAATGTGACTTTTCTTTCACATCCTGCAAAGCATTTCAATGTCTTTATCAAGGTCACTTTACTAAATCACTGTGCCATTCTGCTGTCCATAAACACTTGCTTGTACATCAACTCACTTGTGAAGGCAGTGTTGACAGGAGCAAGGAGTGTGTACTCTGTCTTTGGACCCATGGCAGCGGCTAAGCCCAGTTCAGACACCATGTCGCTGAAAGTGCTCTGGCCAGTTCCCACCAGCTCCATAACTTCCTTGGCTGATACGGATCACATAAACATGACATGGTAGTGGTCACAGAAAAATAACGTAGCCAAATGATTTTAGCTGTGCTACAGGAGAACTTGGATAATAATTTGACTCGTTTTACCTGAGTCAGGGATAAGGACCTGGTCGATGAGGTGGATGACACCATTGGTTGTGACTATGTCCTTCTTCAGCACCATCTTGATGCCGTTGACTGTCAGAGTGTCTCCGTCACAGCCTACCTCTATGGTGCTGCCCTCTGCAGTCTCATACACTGACCCTGCCATGATTGCTTCTGCACACTGGACACTGTTCAACAAGTGGTAGTTCACCAGGGCTGAGGAGTATGCGAGAGAGAGAGAGAGAGAAATGGAAATAGAGAAATAGTCTTTGTGGGTTGCTTGTAGTTATTTTTGTAAAATGATTACGCAATCTGAGGTTTATGGTTCTGATCATTACTCAAAACACATGCACATGGACACACACACATATACTCTCAGCTTTCTTATGCCCTCCAAGAAATATTTAGGCACCTCTGCTAACATTTAGATATGGGATTACACCTCTGACTGAGTCCAACCATAAAACTAAGCAAAACTGGCAGAAGCAAAGCCAAACAGATTTAATTATGACATGAAACATGCTTCCAAAGCCACAAAAATTCAAATGCAATCAGTGCCACACTGCAAGCCAAATTACTCTGTGGCCCATATCTTCCCTTGTAGAAATAGGGCTCAAGACTCCATACCAATCTTTACTTTGGAGGCTGTACTAACATGATTGGTCAGCAAAGCCTGTTTACCAAGTGTCTGAGAATTTATCTGTGGTTATATTGTGTTCCCAGAGGAGGCCACTCACTGAGTACACCGCAAACCGGCTTCATATTAACAGACGTTCCTGGCTGGCCTGTGACTCAGTGAATAAGCAGATAAGCTGCCACTGCGGAGACATAAATTTCCCACATTCACTATGTGGTTTGTGGATGTGTGTGTGTGTGTGTGTGTGTGAATGTATGTCTATTCCTTTCTTTCTGAGAATTTATTGGCTATGGTTAGTCACGCTATTACCATAACGGGTTTGGAAGATAGTTTCAGTAGTTAAATTTTAATTTGACCTAAATCAATTTAACTTCAGGTCAAATGTTAAATGTTAAATGAACAAAACATAAAACACACAATATTTGAATGCCTCTGCACACCGAAATCAACCAGATGATGGTAATGCTAGTAATTTATATCATTACATGTGGTTCATGTGTATCAAAATGTACCTTGAATAACAGCCTTGTCTCCCATGATCTGCTCCAGGTAACCTGGGCCCAGTCTGTCAAAGGCTTCATTAGTGGGAGCAAACAGAGTATAGTGGCCAGGCTGGTTCAGCTTGTCCATCATACCAGATGCCAGTACTGCAGCCTGGTAAACAAGACGGGACAGTGTATCTCACATGAAACATACAGTCATAGATACCTAAATTATTTGCTAGAGGTTATGGTTAACATTAGGGTTTGAATTGATACTTTCTGAGGGCTCATAATACCACAGTATACTAATTCAATTGTTACACAGTTTCCACTCCAAGCATATTAGTCAGCCATAATGTTGACTTTTGTTGTAACCCATTTTTTCAGAGATCTGCTCAGAGCTCTGTGCATCTTACATACATTGAAGGAGGAGAGGTCATCGGTGACATCCAGGACGTCCTTGATGGTGTTGGCCACAGCGCTGATCACCCGGTCAATAACGTGTACCACCCCGTTTGTGGCCACCTGGTTACCATGGATGATCCTGGCACAATTCACTGTCACAATCTTCACAGGGAGGACATTTGACATTAACCCAAGATAATCAGTGGAGTTAAAAAAAGTCATTTATAGACATTATTCAATCAGTTTTCATATTCATGCATTCATCCTGTGCATTTTCACACTGTGCATAAACTGACCCCATTCGAGTAGTGGTTGATGTAGAGCCCCAGGTCATTGTACATGGAAGAGACGGTCAAGCCGTCCTTCATGTCTTTCGTCAGAAGACGGCGGTTCACCATGTGGAAGTGAAGAGCGTTGTACAGCTCGATGTTCACGTTGCTCTCCAGTGCAGACCGTACAGACTGGAGAAATCACAGCATTAGTTAAAGGGCAGTAATTGTGTAAGAGTAATTGTCTACCTATTGTCTACTCACACTGTCCAGCTGATTCCAGGCATCATTGCTAGGTGCAAACATGGTGAAGGAGCCTTTGCCTTCAATTTCCTGTCTCAGCTTGGACCTGTCAGAGTAATGCTGTGTGGTCGTAGCCTTTACGAGCCCCAGGGTGCCATATACATGGTCAATAGGAGCCACTAGGAGGGAAAAGCAGAAGAACTGCTCATGCTCGGAAACAGACTAGTCTGTACAGAGAATTATATTATAAGTCCATCTGAGGATTGTGATGTGAGCCTACTACCTGCAGGGCATCCTCTCATGCCCTCCAACTTCATGTACCCAGGACAGCACTCATATACAACCATGCTGCAATAAAACAAACAAACAAACAAAAAACATAAATTAATTATATCCAGGTGTAAAAAAGAACGATCTGTATGTATCTGAATGTTTGTGGAGGACATACAGTCAGATAGATGTACATTTATGATTTGCTGTTTTTGCAACAGAAAAATAAGAAAAAAAGAAAAACCAGAGCGAGATGTGAGGTGAATATAATGCAAGATGAGAAAAAAGGAGCTTTGCCAGATTACCTAAACAGATTTGACACCTGAGAGGACAAAAAACAACCTTTTACAGTAGGTTGCGATGGGAGAGAATGATGGGAGCTTGGATTAAGAACAGTGAAGACATTTGAGACAGCAGAGCAACAAAGAGTGGATCTTACTCAGCAAATTAGAAATCCATAATTGGGCAAAACACATTTGAAAGTCAGAACTGACACAGCGACAGTGTAATAAAAAAATCAAAAAACTAAGCAAGTCAAACAGAGGAACAAGAAAGACTAGAAAAACACCATTAACATGAGAACGATTCATTTAATGTTTCCACAAGAAAACTGGCAGAGAGTGCATAACTCCCAGCAGGCCAATCGTAGAAAATCTGGAGTCGACTCCAAAGACTAGCTCAAGACACTTAGCGAGCCAGCCAACATCGTTTCCAATATCTCATGCAACAGCAATAAACCCAGAAAACAAAGGAAACTTACCAGCTCTATTTTTGTTTAAAGAATATCAATAACATTTGAAAAGCATATCCAGAGACAAATAAAAGGATTGAAAAATAAAATATATGTTTACAGCCAGATCCGGCCACATCTAACACTTTCTGTTTTTAATACATATCTTCATGCCGTCATACTTTCAAAAATGTCTCACTGTCTCCCAGTTTGGTTTCTTACTACTTCAGAACTTATTGAACCAATAACCAGACTCTACATAGAGCTTATAAAAGTCATCTTAAATTTTCTCCTTGGACACACCACCGTGTAGTATTTCTGCAATCTAAATCATTAAATTTTTATAATCATACAGTACTTAGCGGTATTAATTTGTACTATAAACTATATTATCACCTTCTCCCTTCTTTACTTTGTTCTATTTTGCCAAGACGTTACTCCATAAGACTTGTAAGAATAACCAGAGCTGTTACAAATGAACTGAACCCCATACCAACAACTAAGGTTTAAGATCCTTTTTTTTTCTTTTCATACACTAAAAATTGGGAACAAAATCCCACATCACATTAGAAATTCTCCCTCCTTCTTACAGTTTAAATATTTACACAAATATTTCCTTCTTCTGAATCAAAATTGTAAACACTAACGTCTCTATAGTCAACCTTATTGTTCCCTCTGAGTTCTGTACAACTTGTCTCTATACATGTAAAATTCATTTACTCCCGTTATTCTGCACTTAATGTTGTATTTTTTAAAATTGACAATCCACTCTTAAAGATAGGTATATTTTCACATATATGAAGTATATTCTTTGTCTAACTTGTTCACTTTTATTATTATTTTTTTTTCTTTTCATTGCTTTTGTCCTCACTGTGGGACAGCAGGAAACCTGCTGGAAAACAGTTTCTAAACTGAGTCAGGCCCACAGCTGGTAATGGTTTTACATCACTGTGCTGTTTTTTCCTGCTAAAATAAAATAAAAAATGAAAAATCAAACTCAAAAAGCTGTGCATTAACAATGAACAATAAGAGATCAGTAAGCTCCAAGCTATTTTGTTCCCTATCTTCAAAACTACTGTTGAATAAAATATGTGAAGGAGCGCTTATATGGGCTGTCACATTTAGAAAAATCTAACAGCATAGTCTCTTTATGGAAACACACGGCTACCACATTCCTGAGGAAACCAGAGCTTTACAATATATCCTGCACTCTATATTCATCTTGATACTGTAAGTATATTGACCTGCAAACCAGACAGGGGTGACTGTTGCTCCCCCTGCACGTTCTCTTTGCCATTAATCTAATTTACAGTGAACTTTTTTCTCCATTTAGAAGATTGTGATTTCAGGTGGAAGGGACTGCTTATGGAAAACTGTGAAAACAGAACTCAAAGAAGTCGAAACATCCTGTCAGGAAGCTGAGAGGACCTGCAAACATTAAGCATGCCAAAGTAGGTGTACAGTTGACCCATGATCCTCAATCACCTACACAGTTTACAGGAAATGATGCTGCAGTTCATACAATGTTACGAATGACAGGATGGGGAGCGAGAAGACTGACACTGTGAGCCACAAGCCAATATTCTATAACATTTAATTGGGGAACACATTAGGTACGAGTCAATTCTTACTAAAAATCATGGACAGTAATCAAAGCAGATGTTTGATTGGCCCAAAGACACATCTTCCAAGATGCTAACAAACTTGCGATGAGTCAACATGTCCATTGAGAAACAGCCAGGGAGTTCCTGAATGCTGGAATACCTTTAATTGGGGTGTAACCCAAAGCACATCACGCGTTCCAGTTGGAACTTTGGTGTGTTTACTAAAGAGGTGCTTTGCTTAGAGAGGTTTGTTCGAGGGAGTTTTAAGGTTTCTTGCTTTCTGTATTGCCATGGAAATACAGTGTTTCTATGACCTTACTCTACAAGATTCAAGTCCAAAACAAATAACGGTTTGCTTTCCTCTGAGAAATGAACAGTAGTGATATGTTATGCAAGAGCAAATCACCCCATTCACAGCCCAATTCAAAAAGCAGCATCACTCACTTTCTCCCTTCTACTCCCTAAAATGACTCACTTTTTTTTTTTGGCGGAACTTTCTAATCCACTTTAACCAACACGCGTGTGTTTATGTAAATGTGTGGGATGAGTCTGAATGTTGTGGATTTGCTATTTTTATGCGCATAGCCGTGTTGCTTATAGAGCAATAATTCCATGCTTCTGAAATACATAAATATCCATGCACAGCAGGCTGTCAGGAAGGTACGAAATCATTGCTCGCCGGCCGAGTTCTGACAGGATAATGGATGCACTATAGACCAGAGACAGAACCAGAGCCAGGCCTCTGGCAGTGACACTACATGAACCAGCTCAATGTGGCCTCCAGATGATGTGCAAACACAGGGTACGAATACAAACATACTGTTCACTCACACACACATTGACACACACTAGGTGGAGTTGTCTAGCATCAGATAAAAAACATTAAATTTGTTTCCTGTTATGTAATCAACAATTAACAGTTTCTCTTGTGACCTCATCAAGTTTTTGTTTTTTTTCTCTTCTGTGCCAGCGGCTTCCTGAATACTGTGCCAACGTTTCTTTACACATGGGAATGGACTCACAGTAAATTAAGACTACACAGCTTCACCAGTTCTCTGATAGTATTATTGTTTAATAACAAATAAACTAATTTATGGTGTTTGATTTGAAGGGCTAGTCCCTGCATGTTGTGTCTGTCACCCACAGCACATTGATTTGAAGAAAATTGCTTCCACCTGAAACTCCGGCAGCTCACTTCAAGAATACTTTGTGGAAATAAACCATTAAGAAATCCCCACGGTATCATTTAACTCCAGAATAGATAATTAGTATAACACAGTGCAGGTTGAATAGACAAGAACTTCATTACTTCTGTGTAATACTGTAAAAGGGATTCAGTGCAGGTATTATGTCAACTGCTGCACCCTTGAAGCGTGTTTAAACTTAAGCTTGTTTCTACAACAGCCTGGAGTGAGTAGTGAAACGTCCAAATAGACATAATACTGTAAACTAAAACACCTTTTCCTAATCTCTCATCAACACCAAATCCAACTCAGACATAATCACAGCTGGGTGGATTTCCTCCACTGCCGCTGAACAATGTGCTCACTGTGACCAGAGACAGAAGGAGAGAGAAGCAAGATTTTTTCTAGCATTTTGAAGTTTTGTCCTTTTTTGGTTGTATTTTCTTTGTATTGTTATTTTAATAATTTTTATTTGGTTCAAATTTAGTTGCTGTCCTCATACAAACAATCTTGCTGACAGAAAATTTGAAGGCCTACTTTGAATGCACATACAGTATATTTGATGAATTTGTGTACATGCATGCTAAAAGTCACAACAGCAATTCATTTTTGTTTGTCAGTTTCTGAAGGCAGACATTTTACCTTTAACATGCTTTCATTTCATAAAATTCCCTCTTTACTTCTATCACACCTTTTGGCTGAATAATTTGGTTTATGTCTCATGTTTGTCAGTTTAATTTGAACCTAATGAACTTTGTTAAACATGCGTGTGAAGAAACAGTTTCGTTGGATTTGTTAAAGATGACTTGTCTATCTTTATTACACCTCAATCCAAGAGACACAAACTATTAAACGTGTTTAGTACCTTAGCAACCTCGATTACCCTCCTGCTGCCAACACTCATAGTACCATCATTTTGTCTTTTTCCATAATTACTGGGTGGTTCCTTGAAATATTATATCGGTATTGTCTATCACTGTCCCGCTTTGGGAGAAAATGACTCACAACTGAACTCAGTCACTCTTTAATCCACTTTCCCTCTCTCTCCTCATTATCAGGCATATCCTAACACAGCAGCAGGTGTTACACCTGATCACATGGCTAAGAGAAGGTGTGTGTGTGCATCATTTATGTTCTAGTATGTGCATGCAGGTATATGCATGCAGGTATATGCATGTGTATGTAGGAGAGAGAGTAAGCGTGTGCAATTCTTCCTAGTCTCCCTCTACACTTTAGTCACCTACAAGGCAGGACAGCTCCAGCTGAGCCTTACACTCCATCAACGCATCGGCAGCTATATTCCATATACTCAAACCTAATATCTACTCATACTGCACACCATGTCACTAGATAATATTACATTTTCACAACATGCCCTTTAATATTATATGTCCTGCAGAAATCCAAAAATCCAAACCCATAAATGCACACTTCACTCTTTTTTGGCTTCTTAATGTCTTTGAATTTGGCAATTTTCAACTCTCAAAAACACATTTTTATAGATTATTACTAAATTCTAAAACAGCAATCACTCCTGCTGTTGGACACAAAACTCACCACTTAAACCAGCACCATTAAAATGGACTTAGCAGCAGTTCTTTACAGCTCACTCAGAGGATAATTTGCCTCGAAACTAAAGAATAATTTAATTTCAAAACTCAGTATGACACACACTCTCGCATGCACACACATACAGTAAAAATCAAGTACCCACAACTCATGCCAAGAACCTATCTGGTGAAACAAGACCTGTAATATATATATTCTCTGTTTCGCCCAAATGCACACAAACACTAAAAGTATATAGACAGACTTTTTCCTGAGCACCTGAAACGTGTCAGAGGGGAGACTGGGCATCAATCACTGTTGAACAGAGTTTACAGCATCAACAGGCCCACAAAAGAGCAAATCCCTGGCCTGCAGGCTACACAGCGTGCCCAGACTTGCGAGGAGGGGAGGAGGTGGATGAGGACAAAGAGAGAGTTATACCGTATACTATATATTGAGATGTCATGTGTGAGTGTGAAATCCAGTTGCAAAGGAAAAAATATATGTTTGTATGTTTAGCTAAAGATATAAAAAACAAGAATGACATGCTTTAGCTTCTGTCTTTCTAAGTTTATGAAATCCAATAAAGTCCTTAAAAAGACAGCTTTAAAATGTTTGAAATGTAAAAATTCAGTAAGAAAAATAATAATTTGAATTATCATCATCTTTATGAATACTGTCTTTGTTTGTGAGGGTTTAGAGAAGAAAGTGAGACAGCTGTATGGTCAGGTGACTTGAGACTGAAAGAGCCTAAGGGTCCAGACAGCTGGGTAGGTTATACAGAGCTGAACTCTGCTGCTTGAACCGTAATTAAGACTTAACCAGGCCACAGCTGAGGTTAATAAAGTGGTCAAATCCGTCTAAGGAAATAATTTACTGAAACAGGCACTTCAGGCACTTGGACCCCCCTGCAAGAAGAGTTACTATCAGAGCCTACTGAAAATCATCTGTAATTTCACTGCTGTCTAAATGGAGGATGTGTGGAAGCTGGGAGTGGTTTATAAGTTGGGCAACACCAGTTGGGTTTTGTGCAAATAAAAATAAAATAAAATGGAGTAATTCAATCCATTCAGTCCACTGGTAAAGACTTACGTTTTCTTGCCACAGATGGAGCCTTTGTACCAGTTCCTACATGTGCTGAAGTACTTCTTCTGGGTCCCCAGGACCTGCTGCAGAGCGCACACATTGGGTCTGTGAGAGGAGAGGGGGAAGGAGAGGAGAGTGGTGTGGGAGTGACAATGAAAGTGAGAAGCAGTGTGAGGAGGAAGGGCAGGAGGGGCAGGATGTGGGAGTTTATGTGTTTGGAGGAGGGAAGGCGGAGTGAGGCAGGTAAGTTGAGGAGACAAGAACGATGAGATGAGGAGTAAAAAAGTGAAGGTTGTTGAGTGGAGTTATGAAAAAGGGAGGGGTACATGCAGGTAAAAGAAAAAAATATCATTGAGATAATGCTAAAGAACAGTGTTTCTTAACAATGAGTTATTCCACTAGTTTTACAGAACCAATGATATGAAGCTATTTTGTCTGTTTTTTTTTAAATAGATCTTATTTTCAGCATTAATTTAAAATCAAATGAAATACTCAATTTAATCTCAATTTCAAGCACTAAATTGGACGCATTATTTACAGTAGAACGAATGAAAGTGAGAGACAATATTGAATTTTCCATTATGGCTTAAATCAATATTTTTCATTAATGTGGCTGACCTGTTTCTCAAATCATTATCTAGTGCTCTATGTGATTTAAAACCACCTTAAAACATAAAACGAACATATAATCAGACACAATTACTACATATCTGTCAGACTGTCACCAATTATCCAATCTATGTTCTTATATCTACACACAAATGCGAACAAGTCATTATCTGCTAAATTAAAAACTAAATAAAGCAAATTTGTCATGTGTCACCCCTCTCTCCTCTCACACAGCCTCCCATCCCTCTATTCCTCCCTCTGGCCCCCACATCCCAGACTCCTTACCCTTCATTCCTGGCCCGTATGCGGCTGTGGGTGACTATCTTGTCATAAGCAGAAGAATCCACGCTCCCTAAACAGCAGAGTGCCACCAGCACCAAGGTCACTACTAGCAGCTGATGCATCCTGGAGTGTTACCAGTCCTCTGTTCTGCAAGGGCACAAACACACTCCTCTTGTCTTTTAAACACACGCACACACACACAAACCCGCACACCCCCCTAAAAAATACACAGGGGATATGGGAGCGTGCGTGAGAGAGGGAGCTTTTATACCAACAAGTCTCTCTCTCTCTCTAACACACAGCCATACCCACCCACCTCCCTTTTACTCCCACGTTGTCTCCTCCATACCATTACGTCCTGCTCACACCCTTCTCTTTAGTGAAAATCCTCCCTCCAGCTCTGACTTGAGCATGAGCTTATTGTCTCTCCCTCCCTCACGTTGTTTCACATGAATTTCTCATAAATTTCTCATGAGTTTCTTTACCACCATCCCTTCCCAGAACACCGAGGACACCCTATAACTCAAACTTTTACACTGTTCAATATGCAGCAGTGACAGCTTGTCTTCCAACTGTGGACTGTCCTTCATAAGTATATAAAATATATTGTGTTGTCCATTTAATACAGAGGTTTGGGTCATTTGAGAGGGGAAAACACATGAATTACAAGTGAATACAAGTGAAGGTATATAGATATATAATGACTCATTAAATGTCATAATATTTCATATTCAGTGTGTAAGCACCACTCTAAAATGTGTCCTTGGGACAACTGGCACCAATATATGTGAATTAAAATGACTGAGAGGTTTTTAATAGGTCTGTAAATCAAACTCAAAGACCCGTGGTAATGAATGTATGGATGAAAGGTTTACACTTTGTTTGACAGAAGCCTGACTGTATTTTTTATCATCCATCCCCTGAGATACCATTCTCCTACTCATTACTTTTATGAGGTGATTCATCATATCCACCAGCCTTTCCTCCTCTGAACTCCCGTTTGTGCTTCGGCTCCTCCTTTCCATTCATCCTTCCTGCTGTCATGTTCGTTGTTCATCGGCTCAACTCTTTCCCAGTCCCAGCTTTTCCCTACAGCTGTCTCTGTCTTTCAACGTCAAAGCCAGATCTGATACAGCTTCAAAGGCAAAATCCATCATGAAACAGGCTCCATCATGTATGGTCTTGACTTGTGCACTTATGTGCACAGGTATTCTTCCAAACTGGAGACATGATGGTTGAGACTCTAAAAGCTAAATCTTACAGTTTGCTCCACACATATGATGACAGAGAGCGTGTAGCCATGCAGGTATAGATACATGTTTTACTTCTTTTACAATAAATGCTATAAATATACAGTAAAGCAGAGATCAGTGAGATGTACCAGAGTTTTTCGTGTTTAAAAATTATAATTAAATATTTCCTGATCAGCAGAATAAAGCATATTTTGTTCTTTGAATGATTAATTGAAATCACATCTATTAACCCATTCTACACCATAGATTTACTCACTCTTTATGACCTCAAATGACCTCACTGATCCCAGAGAGGACAGCAGTGCACGGGAGGTAGAGCTGCCTTCTCCCTTTGGAACCAACTTCCTGTCTATGATGTTATCTGAACTTTTTAGAAAAAAAGCCCAGCCTGCAATTAACAGTAATTTAAACCTTAACAACTGTTGATTTCCTTTTTTGTTCACTCCCCTGCTCGAGGCTCCTCAAAGATCCCCACGAACACAAAACTGTACATGTATCCACACAGACTCATAAACAGACACACAACACCTACATGAAGTAATCACTTTGATTACAGTTTACATTAAATGAAATCCCCCTCTTCCTTTTGTTTTTGTTCTGTCAGCCATCCTCTTAAACAAACCTTAAAGAGGAAATTAAATCCTGCTGAGCCCTGTGTTTCACCAACTTTCTGCCCACTGGACTGCACCACAGTCTTATCCAGGTGGCAGGTGGTTATTCTGGATCTCAGATCATGCAGAGAATAGCCTGGATGTATTATAAAATCTTAAGGTCTCATTAAACATTCATGAGAGATTGTGGCAGAGAGGAAGCAGAGAGAAGGAACTCCATCCTATAATGACATCTCCCCCTAGTGGTTAGGACTTGCCAGTACAGTCATGTGTGAGGATCATAACGTGGATATAACAAAACGGCATAAACTTATGTAACAAGTTTCTATTGGTCATACAAGGACTACTGAATATTTACTGGTCAACATTTGTATAACAGGTCTGCATTTAAATTATTTTGTATGTTTTGGGGACAAGACAACAAAAAAGAAAAAAAACAAACAGATTATGTTGATGATAAAGTTATAACATGTATGTTTGTTCATTTCTGTGTATGTGTGCGTGAGTGTACAGTGAGTCTTCATGTTATACACCTTAATAAAACAAATCTAATTTGTTGATACTAGTGAATTGTATCAGCGCTTGTTTGTGTGAGTTGGTTCATGCATTTACTGCAGCTTGTTACTGTCGCTGCTGGAGTCTTGAGCACTAATCAGTCACTTGTCTGTCCCTTGCTGTAGGACAAAAGTGACACATTTTTGTAATTAAATAAAGTTTTGAATTGTGTCATTAGTACATGAGCTATTTGACATGACTCTTGGGGGTAATAATACAGAATTGCTTTAAATGTCTAGAAAATAACAAAATATTGAGAGAAGTTGACATCAGATCACCTTGATAATGAATTCCTAAAATCTGATTTCATCTTATTTAAAATATTAATAATAGTAATCTGATCCATCACATCCATTTGGTTAATTGAATTAAGTTTATGGAGAATCTTACATATATCACGTTGATATTTAAGTGTTACAGGGAAAATCTTGAGGCTCAGGACAAATTAGTTCAGTTATATCTGAAAGTCAAAAACAATGTTGACAATTTCCCCCTTATAGCAGATGAATGTGAATAATGTCAAATTCTGCACATACATCATTCTGCACAGTGAAGCTCAAACATTCAAGTGAAGTAATGATAAGCTCAACCTATGTCTCAAGTGGAGGGGGACTTTAAAATACATGTGCATCTGTGCGTGTGAGCATGAATATATATGCAAGTGTGGTTCAGTGGTTCAGTGCAGTTGGAAGATCCATCACAACCCCAGATGCATTTCAGAACAGTTTTTGACACAGTTGAGCGCAGTTTCATCATCTGTTGAATATTTCATCACTTTTTCACTCACTTGGTCATTTGTTCCATCATTAAACATAAAGGCCACTGAGAAGCACAACAAGTAAAGTGACAAAGCGCAGCAAAAAAAAAAAAGTCTCATAAAAACAAAAATATCCCACCTACGGGTGGGAGAACAAATGGGGCAGTTGACACAATTTTGGTTTAATACATCAGTGTGTTCTCCTGTTCTAAAATAGGACAATGTTACAAAGTTGTTTGAAGCCAAGATTTCTGTTGGGCTTTTCTTCTGTAAGATAATCACATCTTTTGCTTCTTCAGCTACTGAAAGTCATTAAGAACTGTTTGACTACCTGGATTGAACATCACATACTCAAACACAAACATTCATCTCCAAAGGATAAAAAAAAAGCTAGAGAAAATAAGTCAATTTCACAGAGAAATGAAACACTTTTCAAAGGCGGGTAATCTGTCGATTAGCAACAAGCACACAATATAACATCAATCTCACTTTTGAGACTTCCATTTGGAGAAAGTGAGAGCAAAATGGGGGAAAAAAACAGACAATTTCTAAAATTAAAAGGCAGATTGACATGTGAAGACTCATGAAACCACAAAAGCCATAAAAAACATCAGTTCTACATTAATCGTAGGAGTTGGTGCTTTGATCCTCTGCTCCTCCAGTCCTTGAACAAAAGTCTCCCTGCTCCCAAATTCATTTGAGTCTAATGTAGCAATTATTGCAGCACACATTACATTAACAAACACTTGTGGCTCATAAGAGTTTTCTGTGGTAGTATAACCAGTTGCTGAAGTGGTGTAAATGTACTCACAGATAAACATTTACAAAGTCCTCTCATTGTGTGGTTTTGCTGTACTGACTGTTAGAGATAATGGAAGTGCATTTCAGCTGTTAATGGATGGGCTACTTGTTGGAGCAAGAAGAGTACATCTACTGAAAGGATTAAAAAATACTGTATCTGGTCTCACTCCATTAATGCACTCATTATATGATAGTGTTTCTGGGTTATACCTCCATTCAAAATGTAAATGTAAATGTAAAGTAAAACATCCCTCTGTTGTTGAAGCTCAATCAAACTGTTTTACATATGGAACATACACATCTGTCTTTTAAATCTTTTAAAGTGTTAAATACATTAGCAATTAAATGTCACTGGACAGAGGATTTTGCAAAGAGGACAGAATCCAGATTATTTTATTTAAAAAAACAAACTGTCTAGACAATCAATGGATCTATAAATATTTCTTGTCTGACACTTCAATAAGCTGATGCTTTGCCTGCATAACCAGTACGTAGCTGCATATTGTGCTTCTCCAGAACCATTTATCCTGAAGCTCTGCATCATCCCTCATTGCAAATGTATGTGTTTTCAATTTGTAGCCACAAGAGTGAAGTTAACCTTGTGGATACCAGTCTTTTTAATGAGATATATGCCAAGACAGATTTTGAATGATTTATTTCTGAGACAGTGTCCCAAACAAATTTAAATATGGAAGCCATGTCAACTGTTAACCCATTATACATCTGTGTACTTATGCATCATCTTCAGCAGGTTGGAATAACATGATGGCTTAAAAAATATAAGATTATACGGTAACACTTTCTATGACACCCATGTCTATAATGCATTATAAACATACCTATAATGCATTATACATAGATTATCTGCTTATAGTACATATCCATAATACTTTAAAACAATAATCATAACACATAAAGCATTCTAATGATGACTTATAAGGCCAAGTATCATAATACTTCATGATTGTTGGTCACTCGCTGACTATTTTTTTTGCAAGGATCATAGTGTATTATAATTCTCATAGTTGTAATACATTATAATAATTTTATACTGCATCATAATCACTTATCACTTTTGTTGATCAAATGTTTACATAAACATAAAATATACAGCTACAGGTAAAATAGAGATAGTTTCAGGTATTATCTATAATTTGAGTCAAACAAGTCCTTAGAGTGAGTTTTTTTGGGGGGGAAACATTACATTAGTGAAATGTAAATGTCCATCATTCAGTTGTTTATCATCAAAAAGTTGTGTCAAATTGGAGTACTCGATTTCTGTTATGACTCGTTAAACATAAATGAATTTTACAGCATTTTGTGTTGTTCTTGCATAAATTTAATGATATTTTTTTCACTTACTTCACTTACAGTGACTTATAACCAGCTTGTAATGTATTATATCTGCCTATACCTCAGGAATGTCATTACTTCACTTAAAGCACCCAATGACCACTTAGAGTAACTTATAATCACGTTATTATACATTATAACAGTGATTATAATTCATTATAACTATGAGAATTATAATACACTATGATCCTTGCAAAAATATGTCAGCGAATAATATGCTTTATAATGTGTTATGATTATTGTTATAAAGGATTATGAATATTTATGAGCACTTACAACTATAATTGTACAGTGCTATAAACAGATTATAACACATTATAAATATGTTTATAATGCATTATAGACATGGGCGCCATAGAGAGTGTTACATGTTAATATACATGTATGCCACTACAGGTTAAATCCAGACAAAAACATAGCCCCCTATTCCTGGGGCAACTGACAAATAAGCTTTTGATTTGGACTGACCAAACCAAATACGTTTTTGGGGTTATTTCTGTTGAATAAAAAACAAGTTTTCCTCAATAAGCCATTCCCAGATAGCATACGGAAGTGGGCCACTTCAGGCAATGATGCGGCACTGCTGGCCTCCTTCTGGCCCGGCCACAATGGATGTGAGCCTGAAGTGGCCTACATGTAAAATAACAAATATGGCCCAAATATCCGAAAACAAATGTAGGCTATTTTGGGCAAAGATGCCGTGCTCTCGGCGATGTGTAAACTGGATGTGACCCTAAAGTCACCCATGTGATACATAGTGAATATGGCCCAAATATCACAAAACAAATGTGGGCCACCTTTGGCAAAGATCTGGCACAGTCGACAATAGTTAATGTGGGTGTAAACCAAAAGTGGCCCACATATGGTGCAGCAAATGTGGCCCGGTTATCTTAAAACATACCTAGGCCAGTTTTGACAAAGATACGGTACAGTAAGCACTGGCTTGACTTGATGTGAACCTAAAGTGGCCGACATATGATATGGCAAATATGGCCTAAATACTATACAACAAATTTGGCCCGCTTTTGGCAATTGTATGGCACAGTCAGCACTGGCTGTCATAGTGGGAGCCTAATGTGGCCCACATTTGAAATAGTAAACATGGCCCAAATATGGTTGAACAGTATTGGGCCACTATAGGTAAAGATGTGGCACAATTAGTACTGGCTAACCTGGAAGTGAGCCTGAGGTGGCCAACATATGATGCAGCCAATATGGCCCAGTCGTCTTAAAACATATCTGGGCCAGTTTTGGCCAAGATACGGCACACTCAGAACTAGCTAATCTGGATGTGATATGATATGATATGATATGAGATATGATTTACTGTGGTTCTAAATAAATCATAAAATTTTAGAGGTGAAGCTCAGTGTGGGTGCATACACACTGATAATGTTTACAACTGGGTAGGTAAGATTCTCTGGAAATGTTCCCAGAAGATTATTTTTCTACAGCAAAGTTTGCCCTGGCCTCCTCCTCCCACATACATGGAATTTACTATTCTATGTCAGTCCAGGGATCATTGTCCTAACAGCCCAGCCACAGTCCCCACCCCTAGTCTAAGAACTGGTTTCCACTGCTTTGTTTGGTGCAATTAGGGTTGAACCCCACATGTATCCAATTGAACTGATTAACTGATAGCACCTTGTTGGGGGCTGCACAGTTTAAGGCAGCTGTCTTTCCAGTGACACATAAATGCTTTATCCACAGGTCCTGGAATTAGCAAACCATATTGACTGTGGTGACTGCGAAAACAATGTTGCTAGGCCTGTTGATGGCAAACAGGAGTGCATTGCCAAAATGCCACCATTCCATGCAGGATGTGGGCCACTTGAACATTAGGAATGTGGGCCAGTTCTTGTTTATTTGGTTTGTTCTTGGTTGACATGCGGTATCGCTATGGCTTTCTTGTTTCCGGATCTGGCAAACAGGAGGGAATGCCCCAGTGCCATCATTCCATGCAGTATTTAGACCAAATGAGGATATGGAATGTAGGCTGGAGCAGGGCCAGAATAAAAATGAACTGTGGTCCAGATTTGGGCCAGATATCGTTTACTTGGTTCGTTTTTGGTGGACATGCAGTAATGCTATGGTTTGCTTGTGGCCTGGATCTGGCAAATGGGAGTGGACCGCCCAAATGCCATCATTCCATGCGGTATGTGGGCCACATGAAAGTGTTGGGTGTGGGCCGGATATGGGCCAAAGCAATTTTACTATCTGGGTTATTTGTTAATCTTTGTGTCTGCAATCTGCATTGAACAAAGGAAAAAAAGCCATTAAAGAGTGTATTTTTACGTTTATTTTTGATCTATGTTTTATTTTCTATAACATCATTCATTCAAACTAATATGACATCTAAAGGTACCATTTAAAAACAGCAAAGTCTTTTAAAATAACAAGTTTATTTTCTGCAGGAGTGATAAAACGTGAATAATACGTAGCTTTAAATGGTTGATAGGCTGTGTTCATATTGTATGTCTCCCATTATTTTTGACTCCCAGTCGGTCACGCTCTATGGTACCTTACATATGATAATACTTGTCATGAACTGTCAGTGTTAAATGTACGATGTACAAGAATCACAATCCCAGGTTTTTGCATAGAAAAACGTTGACAGAATTGTTGTTGCATGATCAGAGCTTTGCACATCTTTGAGATACTGTATGCCAGTGTAAAGTGTGTAAAGTGCAGAAACAGACAGAATAAGGCAGAGATTCACAGAATACATCTATTGCTCTAGTGAAATTAGGATGGGGAGGGAGTTAAGCGGTGCACAGTTAAACAGGAAAGGAAAAGAGGTAGAGAAAGATTGATGAAGGAGAGAGTATGGTGAACGATGGATACGTCGATTAAAAAAAAGAGGAAATTATCAGTTTCAGGAAATAATTATTTTCCCATCGTCTGTAGGGAGGAGATAATGAAGTGAGTTTATCCTAAAATCTAAATCCTCATGATGCTCACACAGAGCTCCGTTCACCTTTGCTGCATCCCCACTGCTAATATAACAGCATTAAAAACACTTAAACCAAAGGCCTCCCTGAGTCTCCAAAGATCAAAGCTGATCATTAATTTAGTAATAACTGGAAAAGTTAGACCCTTTGCAAAACAAACAATAACACTTACATTTCTGACACAGCTATCCTCACTTGAAGCTCACATTGATTGTCATTCTCTCTGTCCTCAGTCCAGCATTTACTTGGCCTGTAGTTATGTTCATGTATTGTCACAGCTTACGCGTCTTCTCTGGATGACCCAGAAAAACATTCATCAGCTACTGAGTCACTGCAGGATGCACACTCTTTGTCTTTGTCCTTGGTTTCTTTTTCTCCACCATCCTGCTCGCTCTTTTCATTTGGGGCCTCATTCACTGTAGCCTCTTCCTTCTTTTCCATCTCCAAGAGTCCTTTCTCATCCTTACTCCATGCCGTGTGCTCTTTGTCCTGCTCCTCTCCATCTGAGCCCACAGATTCCCCTGCTTCCTCCGACAAAGAGTACATCTTTCTAGAAATCTCTCCAGCTCCTGACGTGGCTTCGTTGCTACCCTTGTGGCGTTTCTGGAACAAGCCAAAGTCAGTGAAATCTTTGGGGAAGTTTCTTCTCTGGCTTGACTTTTCACCAGAGCTCTCATCAGAGACCAGATTCAAGAGTCCGTTAGGTAGACCGTTGGAGGCTTCAGGTGGCCTGGGTGAGGCTGTAGAACTGCAGTGCTTGAGGATGGATGTGGTGATTTTGAATCGGTTAAGTTTGCTTTTCAACTGGCTGCTCGGTGGACAGGGAGATACCTTGAGCAAGGCATTGGGGTAAGCAAGACTGGACTCCACTGTGCTGCCACCGGCCTTTCTTTCCCCCTGTAGAGTAGGCTTTCCTGTCTTCACCATGCCCATCACCTCGTAACGAAAACTGGAGATATCTTGTTTCAGCTCCTGAAGGAGCAAAGCAGAAAGTGAGCTCCCTTGTTAAATTAACTAATGCTTTTCGTTGAACTATTAGTGTCAATGGTTGGTACCTGCAGAGCACTCTGCTGAGTTTTTATTCAATTTCAATTTCTAAGTGGACTTTTTTTCACAAAGCATACAAGAACATTTTGATAAGGCAGCTTTTCGGAAGATTCATATCACAGCTGACAAACTGCTAATTGTGGTGTTATAGACTGTCTACTTTATGTTTAAATAAGCCTCATATAGTGATGTAGACCACTGTCTATTTTGTATTTGATAGGCCTTGTAGTGTTGTAGACCGTTGTGTCTATTTTATGTTTATTTTATTCCTGTGTAAGAAAGACATGGTACTGAGACGGTGCACCTGCCTGTCGCTGTCTATCAATGGTGGTGTTGAACTGTTTGTCATTCGATGCACATAGAGCGCAGCTGGCAAACAACACGCTGTTGAATTTTGACAATATTTAAAACAAGATGTTAAGTGACAATATCTGCATGAAGGTGTTATTGTCATGGTGATGTTTGTTTCGGTGCTTGGTTTTGTGTTTGGGGATGTTCTGTGTGTTCTTTTTCCCCCTCCCTCTTTCTGTTTCTCTCCCTGGCAGTGTGTGTGCAGCTGAGGGTGTGGCTGGCTGAGTGGGGCCTTCACTATGAGGCACACCTGGTGCTCATCGCTAATCACTCCTGCCATAAAAGCCTGGTCAAGACACCACTCCTGTGCCAGATTATCCCGTTGCAGTCGGTAACTATGAGTCCCTGATAATTCCCTCGTTCTCCAGAGCTTCTTGTGATTTACACAAGCTTCTTTGAGTTATCCTTTTTTGTTATTTAGAATATGGACTGACCTGAGTATAGTTTTCAGGTGTGCCTCGCCTACAGTCTCCAGTGCTACTGTTTTTCTGGTGCTCAGCCTCAGCAGATCTCCTGGTCAATTTGCCACCTCACCTGCAATGCAGCCAGCCCTCAGCCACCACCTCCAGCCTCTTGCCTTTTTTCATTGAGACATTATTCTTTCAATAAACACCCCAAGAACTGTCCTTGCCTCTGTCTCTGCATTTTGGGATCCAAACACCAAAACTTAAAACGTAAGTTATACTTGAAATTTTTTTATTTTTAATTCTTTATATTTTTTTGTTACTGACAAACCAAGATGCCAGATCTTCGTACCAAACTTATTTTTTTGGCCACTTGGGGACAGCAGAAACAAGCTGTAAACACAACACTGACATACAGTACCATCACCTTTTATATGGTATATGGCGAACTTATTAGCAAACTGTTGCCTATTTACACATCCAGCAACATGGAGCTACATGGAGCAACATTAGCATTCATTTGGTGTGTGGAATGCAAGTCCTTGACTCACTCCTTTTAGCTCTGTTTTTGGTCTCAACCATCTTGTCAGAAAAATATCTGGCTCTTTGACAGCCAAATGCTCCACTGTGTTAACCAGCTAGTCACTTTGTCTGTTTCGTACGAAGCTGACAGTGGGTTTTTAGAGCTTTTTCACTGAAAACAGCTGCCTGCTATGACCAAAACGACACTATGAAAGCATAGAGAGTGAACCTAAACAAAGGTTATGATATTGTAACTCTAGTTCTCTAAGCATAGGTTCTGCCCTCTACTGGACTCTACTGGTTTTGTGTCCAGTAGAGGGCGGAGCCTGTGTGAGATAGAACAGTAAAGTTGTGGGCCCAAATACCAAAACAATGAGCTAAAAGAAGCTACAAAGCAACTCCTTTGTACATACACATGTAATCCATTGTTAATATAGAAATATTGATTACAGCAGCTTTAATTCTTACTATTTCTCTGTTGGAAACAAGCCTACCTTAAAGTTCTCTTCAGTCAGGCCTTCCTCTGTCTTGGCATCTCTGATCATGGCAGCCACATAACGTTTCACCAAGTTTCTCAGTACCTCCTATGTCAGTGGAAAAAAAATGCCACAAACAGGGCAGCCTTTGAGGACAATAACCTTTTGTAACACTGAAACAAAGTGTCGCCTCAATACCATACTCACAGTCAATCAGTCAGGAAGAAGATAACACATATATCAACAAAAGAAAACACATTTAAAGCTACATCTCCTGTAGTAATACTACAATAGCCCCGCAACAACAGAGATGAACATTCCACTGAGCATAATTGTCAGACTGGATGAGACACCGCAAAAGTATTCTATTGACAGACTGAAATTGAAAATTTAGAAAGCCAGTCGAAGAGCAGAATGTTGATGATCCGTCACTTACGTGCTCGCACACACACACACACACACACACACACACACACACACACACACACACACACGCACACACACTTGCTTTGAAAGAGACTACATCTACCTGATACTGATGGTTTATCCTCAGGTTCTCTGCTGCTCGCCTCTGCACAGACATCGGACGCCAGAGAGGTTAAGTTAGAGGTAGAGTGGGAAATGGGAGAAAAAAACAAAACATAGTTAGTATTTCTTCACAGTAAGACCCATTTGTATTTCTAAACTTTATAGTTTGTGTGTCACTACATGTGGCCCCACAGTGTTGCATCACACAAAAAGTAAAAAAACCTCTGCTCTAAAATGAGATTTCTATCATCTGAAAAATGTATTCTACTCTGCAACTAACAATTCTTCTCATTATTGATTAATCTGCCAGTTATTGTCTCAATTGATTGATGTAAAATAGTGAAAAATGTCCATGGTGGTGTCTTGAAAATCCTTATTTATCCGACCATTAGTCCAAAACCCAAAGATATTCAGTTTATTATCATAAATGATAGAGAAAAGCAAATCCTCACATTTGAGAAGCAGATAATGTTTGGAATTCTATTCTTTACAGTAACTGAAATGAATAATCAATTATCATAAAAGCTGCTAATTAATTCAGTTCTACCGCTCTTACAAAATGACTGGCTGCACTAATTAGAGAATATCATGCTGGGGTATTGTGTTTAGGTTGACAAAATGAAAAAGCACTTCTCTAGACCTTGATTATGAATATGCTTTTAGTACAAATCTCTACTCACACTCCTGTTTCAGAGGTTCACTCCTCAATCTTCTTTCTGTCTGTGTGAAACAAATAAAACATAAAAGTTTTGACATCAGACTTACCCCAAGTGTTCCAAAGGTTTCAGGGCGCTTGGATTTCGTCCTCTTGCAGATTTGCTTCTTAATCCAGCACATGAGGTACCAAAATGACTTGGGGCTGGGAATGATGTTGAACGGGGCTGGAAGGGTGGCCCCTTCTTCAAAGTAACTCATCCACAACTTTGTCCTGGCAAACTTCCACTCAATGTCTGCATGATCCTGAAATCAAGGTTAGGGCACATTAGAAAAGTAGAGTTTGTGTTGTATAGACACATTATCTATTGGCTTTTTGTTTGCAGTATATTTGGTCTGTGCTCACAGCAATGTGCTGGTAGGAGTTGTTCATCATGGCTATGAGCATGTTGAGGAGCACTACAAGTGAGATGATGTTGTAGGTGCCGAACATGGTGGCGCCAACAAACTCAGTGAATTGATGGTCTGCGTCCACGTTGGTCACATACAGATTGATCAGACCAAAAATAGACCAGAAGAGAGACTGCAGGGTCTCAAATAACCTGCCAGGGGAAGAGAAATGTTGTAAAATTGTCTATAAGTTACTCATATAAATATGATGTGTTGTCACTGTTGAGTGAAATTTTTGTCAATTGACAGATGGAATGAAATGAACTTCAGCTAAAACATAAATTTTAGTCATAGTAACTAAAAATGTTTTAAAAGTTTTCACACATTTTGCGACCAGTAACAGCAATATATATTTGTTTCTGTGCTGTTCCAATTTCACACCACCACACAGCTACATTCCACATGCAAGTTAAGATTCATGTGAACTCACGTGGAGAAAGCGTTATTCTGCTCCACACATCGGATGCCCTTGCATTTGCCCTTCTCATCTGACATCTTGGTCTCATAGTAAAAGTACAGCTGGTTCAGCCCATTAGCAAATGCCAGCAGGACCTGGAGAAAGACAGTGTGTGCATAGTGGATGCAATTATTTAAGCCATATTTACTGCGTATGTGTTTATATTCCCTGCCTGTGTGCTGTTATTTGTGTGTTTACCAGACAATAGATGAAGAGGAACTTCAAGATATCTAGAAGCATTCTCCCAAGAGAGATCTGCAGTGGCCCCAGGTGAGAGTTGGCTGTGAACAGCGAGATGAGGCGCAGGGAGCTGAAAATGTTGGCTATGGCAAACACTGCCTCAGCTACTAGTGTTGGGTGCCACATCTCCCACTGGTTCCTGGGTTTACTGCCACTGTACTGAAGAGGACAAAGGATGGGGAACAGATAAAGTGAGAACACACTACAAATGTCTATTCTAGTGCCATTCATAGATTACTGGTTACCTTAGTGTAGGCTACAATCTTGAGGGAGATGGTGGCAAGGTATAGAGAGTTCATGACAAAGTCCATCAGGTTCCACCAATCGTGGACATAGTCTTGGAAACCACCATCCCACATCTGCTTGATCTCTGCCCAGATGAATCCTAGAAATAAAGAGATTGTCTGATCATGTGCTCAATCAATAACCTTAAACCACTGACACAGAAAATACCTTCTGGCAGCTATTTGAGAGTTCCAGTAAATAAATTCATAAATCCAACAACATCTAAAGGAGATAACATGATCTTTCAGAAATGAAGTTGTGTAAAATGACTACAAACAAACTTTTAAAAAATGGGTGATGAGTTGAACATCTCCTCTTTTTGCCTATGGTGTTATTTTCATACATCAAGACGACTAATCATGCCAACCAATCACTAATCATATTTTCACTTAACCAGTCTTATCTATCTCAGCACCCTTTGTCCTAACTCACCCAGCACCCAGGGCAGGATCATCCACTCCACAGTGGTTGGTGCGGGGCCTTGCCTGTCCTGCCTGTCCTGCTCTGTGGTGACAATGTGCTGCGAGGCGAGGAGTAGCAGGAAGAGAAAGGTCAGGTAGGATGCAGTGTGGCATATGAACTTGATGAAAGGCTTGCGGATGAAGAGGCCGTAGCGACTCTTAGGGACGATGAGGTAGCACAGAGCAAACAAGGGGTAGAGGAGGCCGATGAAGACACAGGTGAAGAACTTCCCTGCCCAATGGCGCCGTCTCCAGCCGGGGAACTCATCATACCAGCGGGACGCCAACAGCTGCTGGCAGTTTGGCTGCGCTACAAACTTGAAGAAATAAGAAAAAAGAGGGGGGAGTTGTACTTTGCATTTGTTTGATCCTCTTATACACTCATCTAAGGTACAATTCCAACAAGTTAGCACGCTGGGAAACAACAACCTGAGGCTATTTAATGGCATAACGCAGAACATGATGCCCTAGTGACCACACACACCTGCAGCTTAGAGCAAACACAAACGTAGCAGGAAGATGTGTGGGCAATTACATGAATATAAGGATCAGGTAATGGCAAAACTTCACAGGCAGTGAAGTCATTAAAAAGGATCATTTAATTCTTTCACAATATCAAAACTTCAAGAGAAGATTTTACTACATATATGATAAGTACATGTTTTCAAGAAACTGGAGAAACATGTTTTTTAGATGATTGCATTGCATTTTTTTGTTGATTTTCTTGAGATAATAAAGTACTTCTTTCTGAGATGCCTGGATATGATGGGACCTTCATCTGAAGCTGAAATCACACACAAGATTGATTTAACATTTTTGTAACATAAATCAGCATGTGGGAAATATTTTGTCCTCTTTTCTTTTGCTTGATGTTTTGTGTTGCTGTGTGATCAATACCTTATGTGGAAAAAAAATCCCAAGGCAATTTTTTCCAAAGTTAATGCCATGCACCTCTTGGTAACAGAGTACAGTTTTAAAATAGTCAGTGAGGCCAAAATATCAATGCATCAAAACCGCAGCTGTGCTGTGGGACTGCCTCAGCCAAATGGACTGAAGCTACATCAACGCCATTCATCTGGTGACAATCTAGAGCTGTCTGGGATACATTCCTGTTACAAAAAGAAAAAATATAACTCATAAAAATAACTCATATAAATGAATCTAACAACATGGGCACACATGCAAACACACTTACGCAAGCACATAAAATGTTGTGAAATATCACGTTGAGCCACTATATCAGAGTCAAAGTGTCGACCGGCACCGGTGGGTGCCAATTCACCAACTCTGCAGTCTTGTTACCATGGGAACCAGAGATCCTGTGAGTTGGAGTGTGAGGTGGCTCATGTTTCCATATATCAACGACAGTATTAACTAAAAACTTGAGAGGAAATGCATACAGGGAATAGACATGGCTGAGTGGAGAAGAGGAATACCCTTTCTTTTTCCAAATGAGAGAGACTTCTGAGCATGAACCTTATTATAGACAAAATATCTAACCTCATTAAGTTGTACCGAAAGACTGAAGCAGACCCGTGGGTGCAGGCTTAGTCTTGTAATGAAGTACTTTAGAAAGCTCAGAAAATAATGAAATAAAAATGTGCCATTGTTTTAAATTCAGCAGCAGCAGCTATAAATTTATTCTGTCTATTTAAAGAAAGTTTCAATCCCTTTTATCACAACTGTTTTGTAGCAGGTATTTGGACTTTTGGGGCACAAGTGAGTGTCCAATTCACAAAGATGACATGGAATTAATAATTAATTTGGTGTACTGGAAGTAACAAAATTTTTAGCTTACATCTTTCACTGCTTGTCAGAGTATTATTCCTCATTAATCACAGTAAGCAAGAGGTACTTGAGCTGCCTGATGTCTTCCCTTAATCAGCATGATATATCAAACACAGAGAGTGATGCTAATGAGGTCAATTAAGCTATTTAATGTTATAATTAGGAAATGTATCCACGTTAATTTACTTGTCATAGCACATGGACTGTAGTAATATAGTTACTTTCCAAACCCAAATCAGTTAATTTATAGGGGAAATCTTTGGTCTAAGTAAAAATGTTGTATTTACTGATTTTATTCACACTCATGTTTTAGATGTTTTAGCAGGTTATATAGAGTAAGAAAAAAACAGCTAAACAATTTACGTTAATAAATATACATTAATAAATTGCTGAACATATACAGAAATATATTGGCTTCAATGGCAGGAGAAAATGACAGAGGCTAAAATACTTAATTTCCTTTATTTAACACCAACCTACATAAAACAAATCTGCTAAATACCCCATTTTGAATCCCCACTTTCAATTTCCTTGACTGTAACTTCTATTTACTACACAAAAATACTTTTCTACAAAGTTTTCTTTCTATTTCTGTTTCCTGAATGAGAAGGTTCAAACATGTCCACCACCTGTGTTATGGCACCCTCCCTTCCACTGTCACAATCACTTACATAAAGTGGTAAATTGTCATATTTGCCTTAGGTGGCTTGTCCACACAAGCACAACTCAAGCAGAATCCCTCCTGGTCTCAAGTCCAATCAGGGAAGTATCCACTCTGCACTCAACTGTCCAGAAGTGCTAGGAAAGTGCTCATCACTGAGTGACAGGTGAGGATGCTTTCTTGCTCTGTGAAGACACATTCCCCTGCAGCTTTCCAAAAACATAAAAAGGTTTGCTGAAATTCTTCTCCACTTTCACAGACACACACTGACAATCACACAACTTTCAAATGCTTATGTTTTTGCTTGGGTAACAGTTGAAATACAGATGAATACTGAGTGGCTGTGAAAACCATAGTTTTTTTCACAAGTATAAATTGATTATTTCAAATATTTTTCAGAGGAAGAATAAAGTTCTCTCCATATAACAGTCTCCATAACACTTTTTCATTCTTGAAAGGCCATAAATTTACACTTTTGCTGGTTTTTGTGGCCAAAATCTGCCAAAATTATCTGCACAATCTGATCATCTTTGCTTGCAGGGACATTCACATAGAAAGGGTATCCATTCTGAGTATTTCCACAGTGTAAATTTATGATTTGGTTTTCAATCTGTGGTGTTATCCTGCATTATTATTGCATTGCATGTATATAGAAACACTGCAAGATATCTAACACAAGTTCACTTATTCCTGTAATTTCTTGGAACAAGTGAAAAAAATGGGCAATAGTGTGATATTGTTGTTGTATGAAAACTACAATTTTAAGGCTGAAAATTGCTGAGCATTGAAGAATGATTTGTGAAAACAGGTAATTGTTGCAGTGGAATGCTGAAACAAGAACTAATGGTGCTTTACTCCAGACATAACACTTATCATCCTTGTTTAATTGACACATTAAAAACAACTTGAAATAATGAATTGCAGTTGTTATGAGATATCACAAGGGGGCAATGTCAAACTACAGCATGTAAAATTGATAGGTTTCCCTTGGTGCCTCTGAGAATTTCAAATATTTAAGAGACAGTCTGTTTTCACTCACACTTTGAATCTTCAATGTACTCACCTACATTTATACAAACATATCGGTATAAAAGAGAGTAATCCACTGTTGATACTCAGAGTGGTAAAGGGGATAATGTGTTGTTGATAATATTTATCTGATTTAGCCTCCCGCTGTATGCGCAGACTTCTCTGTTAGCTCAGCTCTTTAAACGGGAGGCCTGTGGAGATTTCTCTTCAGGGCCATTATAAATTGCCTTTCTAAACCCTGGGAGCACAGCGGCTGCAAAGCCGGAAAACACACACAGATGCAAGAATAAATACAAAGACATGAACGAGTGTGCACACACACACACACTTACACACATAAGAGGGTTAACGTGAGAACTGTCTTTCAGTGTTCAGCTGGGTCAAAAACATGCTCCTCATGACGCACCACTCATCAACAGCCAGCTCTATTAAAAAAAAAAAAAAATCACACATTCCATCTAAGTGTCCACTTAGCCCACAATGCCTTGCAGGGAGCAAAACCCTGTCTGGTTTAAAGATTATCTGTCACAAGCACAAAGCAATCCCTATAAATACCTCTGTATGCGTGTGTGCGCGAACATTTACACTGTACAGATGTCATTGTGCTTTCTCAAGAGACTGCAGCAAAATGTCAAATTCTCATTTGCATGTCAAATCTTAAAACTTGTGTAATACTTCACACATTTCATCTCTCCTTTCTTCAAATCAAGTAATAGTTTACTTAGGATTGTCTGAAAAATCCCACAAATGCCACACAAACACCAAATAAGGTGTTTGTGTGGCATTTTATATTTAACTGTAATAATTTAATTTATTTAATTTCACATAGCTCCCTTCACAAGACTACTGTGCCTCTACACGCACTACAAAACTACAACCAGCAGCTACATAACTTCATTACCACACACTCTGCAAACAATCAATCCAGTAAATCAAGCCTGCTTTGTCTGAAGTGAGTCTGTGATGATTTATGAGTCCCATGAATGTATTTCTCTTAAAACAAGTAAAAAACTCGAAACTAGAAATGAGAGTTTGAAAACAAAAAACAAGAAAAAATTTGCCCTTATCTTGGGAAAATAAGACTTAAAGGACATAGTTAGGGACAAACATGACTGAAGAGGGTTTTTTTTTGCAGTGTATAAGTTCACATTAATCAATCACTCTTTAATACCTTCTCACAACACACACACACCCCTCTACCGCCAACGCAACAGAATGAGCGTTTCCAGCAGAATAACTTTACCTTGAAATGACTGCTAACAAGTCTAGTTGGCTGGGACATTTATCATTTGAAAAGGGCAGCTGGGTGGATTGTTACGCACATCACACTGTCCTCCATCAAAGTCCAAGTGCGATCGAAGGGTATTATAGATAGCATGCAGGAGAAGGGCATACTGGGACAACTCCTGGATAATTAAAACACTCCTGTGGAGAGGAGATGAGTGGTGGGACGGTTGTAGCAGAGGTTGTTTAGAGTGTGTGTGTGTACAATGAAAGATTTACTGCCAACAATAGACAGGTTGGGTAAGATAACTGGGACTGTCCATCATCATGTCCACCTGTGCACTTGCATTACTCCCAATTGTCCTTTTGTGACTCAACATGCTCATGCTCTGCCAATCTGTGTCTCTTGATGTGCAAGAACTGTATGGATGAAGGAGAAAGCCATGTCATAAATCGAGACACCTACAAAAGTGCATCTGCTCTGACAGCCAGGCAGAGCTCCCAGCAAAAGACAGCTGAATGAATTATAAGTGGCTCTTGGGAGTAATGTGTCTGCTTCCTCATCATTTCTGCTTCACTTTTATATTCAGTGGAACAATTCTGCGGTGTAATATCTATTTAACCCTTTGCCTGAGGACGCTTTCACCCTCCATATCTTAACAACTTTATCAAAAACCAGGATTCCTGCAACTTCCATTCAACCCAGAAAAACACAGCTCTTGCATCAGTTATATGATTCTCTGATAGTTTTCTTTTGACCAGCTAAATATATAGTAAAAGTAGATAATTGTAGAGAGATTACAGCCATAACTAAGAAATTACTCATCAGTTACACTGAGTTCAACATCTACATTCGAAGAAGAAATGCTACACAAATTAGAGACAAACTCTATTAACCATCCTAGACAGCCATGGTGTATACAACATTAATATGCACCTTTAAATTAGCTTTTTTGCATACTAATTGTTCATGGCTCTACCCACTGAAAGAATCACACAATTTATCACACAATAGAAACAAAACCATGAAATCAGTGGACTGTAGAAGGGAGTGTTGCTGTGGCGTTATCAGGTTTGAGCCATTTTCCTTCATAATTATTTGTGTGTTTAAAATGCAATTCATGTCCCACAAAGCTGCTGGATGAAACAGCTCAATTTACTCTCTAGGGAACTGAAACTGGACTGTGAAAGTAATTAACACTTAATTATCACCTGCTTTTCCAGTGCATTAAGAACAGATATACAGTATATGTTCAGCAATAAACATTACAGACTATAGAGTATGTATGTTTAAACCAGTGGCACTGAACTCCAGCAACAGCTTCCAAAACATAAGAACCATTAATCATATCTATCACATTTATCATTTAATTTTTACCTTAATTCCTAAAAATGAAACACATTGGTTCAAATCTGATCAAATCTGTCATCTGTGTGACCTGCCAGAAAACAGATAAGGTCCTATCCAAACCAGTGTCTGGCATCGATGAAAAAGAACCAGATGCTAATCCAATGTCATTACACCAGTTCATCTTGGCTGGCAGTGGCACCTCTGAGAGGACATTTAGTCTTGGCTTGGTACAGCAAAAACTTGAGGCTTGGCAGTCCTCCACCAGACAACATACAGTACAGTGGGTGTTGCCTGGGGCAGGTGGCATTGAAATCTAATAACAAGCTGAAGATAATGTAGTAAACAATAGCAGAGAGATGAAAAAAAGGATATGGGAGAAGAATCAAGGAGAAATATGGAAAACGAGATATGATTTCTTATATATTATGAGTGTGTTATAACTAAAGCTGCAACGATTAGTCGGTTAATCAATTAGTTGATCAACAGAAAATTAATCACCGACTAATTTGATAATTGATTCATTGTTTTGAGTCATTTTAAAAGAAAAAAATGCCCAAATTCTCTGCTCCAAGCTTATCAAATGTGAATATTTTCTGCTTTCTTTAGTTTTCTTAAATAGTAAACTGAGTATCTTTGGGGAAAAAACAAGACATTTGAGGACGTCGCCTTGAGCTTTGGGAAACATTGATGACACTTTATAGACCAAACAAGTAACCAATTAATTGAGAAAATAATCAACAAATTAATCAATAATGAAAATAATCGTTAGTTGCAGCCCTTGTTTTAACTGTGATATAATGGCAGCGTGAAAATCAAATTAACTTCAGATTTCAAACTGCAGCACTCATTCACTCACACTGCCAATCTTTTCACAGCTTTTGCCATCCGATCCACCCAGAAAGCTATTTATTAGTCAGTAATCATAAGCTGAATACCTTAGACTTTATGCTTTTAGGCTTATGAATGATCAATATTAACATTATGCTCTAATATGCATCATGCTTACCTCTTTTTGGTGGTACTTGATAGCTAGTTTGAGTCTTGCCAGGTCATTGATGCCCTCTTCCTCCAATAAGTTGATGTCATCTCTGTAGTTGAGGATCATCTCCAGCTCTCTGGAACTCCTTGTCTGGTCCAGGAGGTCCTTGGCAAACTGTTTGCACTGCTGAGACAGCTCCTCGTATTCTGATTTGAACTCGTTCTCTACCTGAAAGATTAAGATTGAGTGTATACAGAATACAGATATCACCAAATGTTCTGGAGGAGGAGACTGGCAGCTGGAATCTAAGTCAAAGAAAATCTCAGGCTACAAGTATGTCTAGAAAGTGGTACTGTTGAATCAAATTTTGCCTCTGGGTGTTTTTGCATCATGATGCTGTTTCAAACTGTTTACTTGTTTTCAATTGCTTTTCATCTCATATTCCAGACCGATAGAGATGTTTTCATCTCCAAATAAAACGGGAAGAGTGCAGTGCAAACAATGTTAAACTGAAGTACATGTAAAATGTATTTAATTAGTCTCGGGTAACAGCAAAACCACAGAGAATAATACAGTGTGATGAAAAGTGCATCTGTTAGGAAATGTTTCTATTTTGATTCAATTAAAGCATCTGAAATATTCTCATTTTGATTAATTATTGTATTTAGTTTTACTAGAAAGGTTCAGTGAAATAAGGAATCTCAGGTTTTATAAATTTAAGCTGGAAATATCATGAACTGGAGCAGGCCAGGATCCAGTTTTTGTCATTACATCTGTAAATTTTCATAGCTGACCCCCATGTATTTTTCATTACGAAATGACATTTAGCAAGAGCAATTTATATTCATACTGAAATGCCCGCCTAATAAATTGACAGGCCATTGAATATCACATAATGGTATAATGAAAGCTCACACAGGGCGCAGAGGTTAATTAATGCGACATACAGCTAATATTCCAGCTCTTTAAAATCAAATCGTTCCAAATGATGTTTCAGTTCCACTATTAGCTGGCTCTCTCGTCCTCACCTTGCTGAGCTCCTGCAGCTCCCAGCTGAGCCTGAACGCAGTGAGGAAGGGGTCTTCACTGGAAAGCGCAATTAGTGATGGACTCGACAGCGCTTTGTAGATGTTGAGGCGTGAGCGCGAGTGCCGCAGGCTGTCAACGTCTGAACTAGACACACACTCCACACAGTTACAGCGCACCTGCAACATCAAACAAACCATGGACACATTTTAATGAGGCTCGTCCATGTTTAGTAATAGATCATGCTCCGGTCTAGTGATGCAGGCACTATGTCTATTATGTCAAGTAAATAATGTGTCATGTCTGGGTATATTATTTAGCATTATTTATCTAGTACTCAGACCAGTTGACCCAGTCAGGGTTTTGACCATAAATGATCAGTATATTTAAACCTTTTATTGAAGATTTTTGGCTTATAGATTTTAAAAAAGAAGCATTTTGATGTTTCTCAACTAATCATAATATAAAAAACTCATGCGCTTACAAACATTACTGATGTAAACAAACCTTGAACAGCATCAGAAAACATTAATATCTTAAATGTTGTTGTTGTCTTTTATATTATTTGATTGTGCATTTAATAAATAAGATCTTATGTCAAACACTTTATAGTATGTATGCATACCATAATATTACACTTTCTACACTTTCAAAACCCCACTGGATAATGTCAAAAATGCACCGTAATCAAGCTACAAAAAATGCTTGAACTTCTTCCCTGAACAATTGTTGACATTTTAGGATTTTGCTAACAGCAAAACACAAATGCAATTGACACCACAAATCAGCTCAACCCACCTCATGTGGCTGCGGCATAGACACGCCTTTCTGCACCAACAGCTTGATAATTTCATAGTTGTTGGTGTGTGCAGCGAGGATGATGGGAGTGATGTCAGGGGTGAAGTCAGAGAACTGCTTGTCCAATAAGATTGGAGGAACCTTTCAGGGAAGACAAGAGAACAAGAACTTCAATCACATGTGTATTGAATGAAGCTCTAGAAGGAGGACATTTGGCCTTGGCCTTGTGATATATTGCTGTCATTTTCCCCCTTCTGTCGGCTTAAACTGGCATGCTCAGAGTACAGTAGAAGTAATTGGTTTGGTTAAGCACAGAGCCTCAGAGTGCAGTTCACAGGTCTCTTACAGTGGAGTAAAATGGAACAACCAGGATCAAGAAAACAGTCATTGGGGCTTTTGGCAGCTGCAGTGAAAACTGTTCAAATACCATTGAGAAATTACATCCTTGGTCAAAGTCGTACACAAGATACCATTCCTATCAAGGCTGTTGCAAAGGCTACAGGCCACGGTGTAGTAGAAGCATTAGTATTTCACGTATTTCAGAGAGAATCATTATGCTCAGAGAGAAACTCATTCCACCTATCCCCCTTATCATCCACACCAGCTAAGCCGTTTTGCTATTCCCATGTCAGTCAGTAGGAACACACGGCTGCGGGCTGCAGGGGAATAAGATGGCCCTTTTCACTTCTTTTAATTGAAGGCCTATTATCTGATTCTGTGGTGAAGGAGAGAGGGGGAGGAGAGAGAGAAGATAGTCAGAGAATGGTTAGAGGATAAACATGCGATAGGTAAGGGCACATTTACCAGCTTGACACAGAATGAAGACAGAAGGGAATGAAGAGCTCTAGTTCTAGTAAGAGAGTTTAACTAAGACTAATGTTGAAGATAGGAGAAACCAGTAGTTTGAAGGAAGAGGCCGTCTATATATACTCATAGACTAAACTGACTCACACACATAAAAATTGTCATACTCATCCAAATGCTTCATATCAAAATTGACTATTACTTTAAGGGACAGACATAAATCTCAATATCTTAATATACTGAACAAAACAAACACACAATATGCTGATATTGATCTCTCAGAGGTAACCGAGTGTTCTCATTCAGTAGCACAAAAAATCTGTAAGCAGCATGAAGCTTTCCAGTGGCAGTTTTCTACATGAGAAGACATAAGTGACAGTAAAACACAGTGACAGGCCGACAACGAATGTGACAAGGGACACATGAGAAACACTCCACTTGAGTGCTTTAAATCTGCAGTGCGGAACTTTTACATATAAATGGACGTCCGTTACATTCAAGCTCTTGCCAAATGAGTTCACACAATGCTGATGAAGCCTATCACCACCAGATAAATCTATCTGTATTTCACAGGAGTTTTTAATCTGGTGTTGGGTTTGACATTCCAGCACTGGCCGGATGAGTGCATATTGTTAGCTCTCTGCTAACTTGAATGGGGATAAAATGATTTAATCATACGACTCTTCTAGACTTTCTAAATGTTATCGGACTGAAGGGATCAAATTATGATAGTGAAATGAATCTTTTCACAGGGGTTATGAGGTGCTCAAAACAATTTATGCACGTTTTACAGCTGCAAACGTAGCGACGGAGTAGGCTACAGTAGAGCCTATGGTGCAAGCACGCGTCGACAGTGTTTTTGTAATTACTGTCACTGCCAGAAGGGGGACACAAAAGCCCCACGTTCCAGCTTTAATGTGAGTTGCACGATAACTGGGTTTGCGGCACAGTTTCCAACGCATCTGTCTTTGATTCTTATGACGCAGGAGATATTCCTTACATGTGTGTAATAACAATAAGGAGCTGAAATAAAATCACATCGGAAAGCATGAAAATAAAAATTACTGATAATTCAACTGGTTGGTGTGGTCGCTCTCTGGTGTGTTTTAGCGATGTTAATATCTTACAAAGCTCCATATGTAGTTTTCATTGTATTCTAAAAAATGCCTAAAAGAGAAAAACAGTAGATGTGAATGCGGTGTACAAGTCACATTTAAGACAAGCTCTGATATTTACTGTACTGTAGCTTTTTATAACTGAAATAATATCAGTGAAACTCTGTTACTGTACCACTACTCTACTGAACTAAAAATAAAGAATTGTTATCACGTTTTTGATATAGATATTAATTACCTGTATAGATTACTCTCAACTCCAACGAGTAGCATAAAGCCATATCTGAGAGTCGTCATATTTCGCAGAGGAGGGTGATCTAATAAGCTATATACTCTGTTTTCTATGTGGGAGGAGGAGGGACATCAAATAATCTACATCAAACATCCTTGGCCTGTGCCCAGGCACGGAGCAGGAGGAGTGCAGGCTGGTAGATGTGAAGTTGTGATAAAAGTAGAGAAAAGCAATGAAATTATAGCCCACTCGTCCGTGTAATACATATTTGTTGCACACATTAGAGGCATTCACCATGCGCATATTGATTAAAAATGCAACATTAGCATCTGCCGGGTGTGAGACTTCACAGTGTGTTGTGCTTTTGTTTTCAGTGTGGTCTTTTTTAAGCCTACACACTGCTTTTCACCTGTCATCCTACACAATCACAAACGTTTAGATGATGACGGTAAAAAATGGGACACTGAGCAGTTTTATATTTGAATGACACTGCAGAAAATAACCTAAACCTCTTTGCTAATGTTTACATTACATTGTGCTGTTATATGTATATGTAGGTCTGAAGGAGAGGGATTCCCTTCCATAACTGTCTTTATGAGCACATGCTATGCAGGTTTCACAGTAACCCAGAAAACAAGGAGCAAAATGGACTATGGGAAAAAGATTGACAAAAAAGAAAAAACAACAACAAAACACCCCGGAAGGCCTTTTTAATTGAGAAACACAGTGAGCTACAGCTTTTGCGCCTCTGACAGATGCATATCTACACTCAGAGGATAATACATGAGGCTGTTTAAAGAGCTGATATCCAGTGCGCTCCTCTGCGGAAAACAAATAAGCCACAACACTTGTGAGATTATTTCGAACACATCATTCTGACAGCCAGCAAAATAGAAAGACAAATACGCACAATTCCAGAAAAGCACAAAATGAATCTCCTTATTAATAAGTCTTGGAGAAGACACAGGCAATAGCTAGGATGCACTTTTCCCAGACAGCCTTTTAATATAATCAATGAGCTTCTCTTGGGGAGATTTCGTAGCGCCAGAATTATCTGTTTTCTAAACCTACTTATGTGATGGGAAGGAGCACTATCTTACGCGGGCATTAAAGAGGTAAAGAGGAAATGTGGCAGCTGATAGATTTCACAGCTGAGGGGTATGGACTGGAAATTTCTGGCCTCTGTATCTCTGTCCTCCCTAAATCCATTTAACAAACAAGCCTGAGTTATCGCTTCATCTTATGCCTCATATCTACAATGCTTGTGCTCCCTTTTTCTGCCTTATGCATTCTTCTTTTTTCCTTTATTTTTAGTTTTTTTCACTATTTTACTTTATTCTATCAGAGCCAAATGCACAGGACACAATGGGAACAGCAAAACATCTGTTCCTGAGTGGTTTATGCTGCATTACTGCTGATAGTGAGAGATTAGAGAGAGAGAGAAAAAGCATGTGAAGCATGTATGTGTGCAGTGTACCGACATGTACATGTGTGGCAGGAACAGAAAAGGAAACTCTCCTTAAGCGGAGGGAAAAGGGGCACCAATCTGAAATTAATTAGAAGGTGTTTGTTTTTGATTACAGTAATTAAAGCACTAAATGGACAGTTTTTATCAACTAGAAGGAGGGATTTGTTTATGAGCAGCAGTGCTGTGTTCTCAAACTAATCAGCATCCTTACAACATTTAACAAAAAAGAATCATGAATACACTATAACTTTGGACAAATATACATGCTATTTTCTCTCATAATCAGTCCCTTCTCCAAATAACAGAAAAAAAGTTTATGAAGACAGCTTTTGCCTTTGTTGTTGCCAACAATACTAGGTCATTATTTTGGATGGCACATAAAGCTCCAGGCAACTGCATGCAGCTTACAAGTTACACAACAAGTACAAGTATTTTACTGGCTAATGCTGCACACTATCATTCAGCTAGATCTGAAATTCCTCTTGGGATTTGGCATGTGAGCCAATGTGCCGATGGCTGCTGTGTACCCTGTTGTTTGGATTGAAAATGACGTGACTTTAGCAATGATCATTGATCAGTTCTCTAGGGTTTGAAACACTATGAGGACAGGGATTTTTGTTATGGGAGCAAAACTGACACAGGTCCCTTCAAAATGCAATAGATTAATTGCTACCAATCTATAAAAATATATATATATATATTGCTGAGGTTTTTCCAAAACACCTAAATGTATGATCATACAGTATAGTTGCAGGAAAAAAGGTTCAAACTAAAATGAAAATTCTTTTGCAGTGAAGGTGAACATCAATAGCCCCAAGTCTCGACAAGTAAGCCCCCAGGCTTGTCAGCTGCATCCTATCTGTGCACTGACACTGGCATGAATAAAGTGCTCTTTATTTGAAACTCCTTCCATTTCCCTCAGTCCCCTCCTCACCTGCATGCCACCACTAGGCTTCTTGTGATTTAGCAGCAGCTCCACAGCCCCCACCACTTCCTTACGGATTGCATGCAGCAGGGCATCGCCGACGTAGACGTTGAAGCTCAGCAAGAGCTCAATGATTTCCAGGTTCTCGTTCTCAATGGCAATCAGCAGAGCTGTGCGGCCGAGAGGGTCGATGCAGTTGATGTTGATCTTGAAGTAGATCTCTGCCTCCTGACAAAATTAGTAGGAAAAGTAATTTTTACAGTCAAAGTCTTCAGAGTTTGGTTCTGTCTTGAGGCTTTGTTTGCAGGACTGATGAGTATCGCATTCTGGTAACCCACTAATATTATCTTTATTAGTAGCAGTTAAGTAGTAGCTTTGGTGACCATATCTGGCATTAGTTGGCTACACTAGCAATACCTTAGGCTAAAGGCCTAAAAAGACAAAATTTGAGCAGCATAATGGAGCTTTTAGACAGAGATTTGCTCTCTAGAAGATTTCTGATGTCTATAGAAGAAAAAATAAGGACAGGACCACTTTGGAAAACTGTTTGCAGCAGTGACACCTTTATCCACCAACTCTGTATGGACAAGCTAGGCATGCAAATTCAAATGGCTTTCACATAATGTCATCTGTACAGAGGACTTAATAAATTGCAGCTTAAGTTAAATTTTTATCAACTGTTTTTTTCCTTGCTTCCTTGCATTGTGTTGTTGACTGCATTGCTATAATGTGATTAACCTTCTCCTTTTTTTAACAACATTTTGGCCATCCTAGGTACTGTGGGACTACCAAACAGCTGGTCTCTTGCAATATTTTGTCTTCTAAGGGTCTGACTCTTGTCAAGGTAAATAAAGGCACCAGATGTTTCTGGAAATGATCATCATGGCTGCACATTAACCACATTTTTTTTCTAAATCAATCCAATTAGATCACACCTTTAGTATCCATCCATCCATCATTTAGAGTTTCAGTGGCTGTATTCATTCATCCACCTACCAAACCAATTATCCATCCATTCACACAAGAGCCACACACCTCGAGAGCCTGTTTGACACTAGCATAGTCCCCCTTCTCTACAGCTCCAAGGTAGGCCTTCTCCAGGGGCGACAGCTCCGACTCAGCCCGTACAATTCTCAGCGGGATGCGGTCCCGGTATGAGGAGCTGTCAGTCCGCCGGTAGTACAGCTGTGACATCTCCCCGGGCTTCAGCTTATCAGCACCCTGCTAACACTGCTACTGCTGCTGCCAGGCTGGAGGAGTTTACACTAGAAGGGACAGGGACAAAGGTGTTACAGGAACAATGCACTTCTTGTTGATATTATCAGCTTCTAGAGGACAGAAAAGATGAAAAAGAGAGAACAAGTGGAAGGGGAAGGAAGTGAACATGAAGCAGATAGTTTACCCCTCGCCATTCATAACACCACCTATGACCTATCTGATACCTGCAACTAGTGAAAAAAGTCTGTAGTATAAAGGAAATTAACAAATTTTAAAACTTTATAAATTGAACATGAGTAAACTGAAACTACTGTTTGATGCAGATAAGCATTGAATGTATTTTTTAGTAGTGAGAGCTTACTGTTTAGTAACTGTTTTAAGTTACTTAGGAGCATTTTGTGCTTTTGCCCTACAAGGGCCTCATATTTTCTCCAAACTGCATGTCTCACATTTTTTTGTTGTTTTTTGAGAAACAACGGATGCACTGAAAGATAAGATATGAAAGACATATCTGAGTAGAAAAACATCTCACATCACTACATTGTTTACTCTGTTGTCTAATCCGATAATTCTATACTAAATCGAGCTCCCGCACAACTTGCTTCACCAAGAGACACCATGATAGCATCAGGCTTGCAGTGTTGCAGCTGAAACGGATGCTTAGATGTTTATTCTTGAGTTGCCAGCAGCTTTAGTTAATGTCATTAGCGATGCTTGCTAATTGATTACAGCAGGTGACTTAGTGGTTGCCTGGTGACAGCAAAAGGATACTTGCGGCACTTTTGCCTGCGCATCTTCTTAAAAACAAGCCCTCACAGTGATACAGTGACAGTCACACTGCGCAGTGTGATCGTCTTCTAACAAGATAATAGTCAAGATCTCTGGAGTCACTTGAAACTGTCAGTAGTGAGATCCCCCAAGTGCACCGTAATAATAAAATACTATTCATGAATAGAAGATGTGCAGTGTTTAAAATAACATTAAAAGTAGTGTTAGTGAACTGTTACTGTGAAATGTTGATCATAAAAATGAGGTAACCCTTTATTTGGATCTGGATTTCCTCACACGGTACAACCATGAATGAACAATAAGTCGACTATCACCACTGAGCAGATGCACAAAAAAAGTTCCTTTAAAAACAAGGGATTAGCTATTTTCATACCTCTTTATATTTAAGATTTACAGTCATAGGGGACTGAGAGGATAGGTGAACAGGGGATGCAGGAGATGGAAAAGGTGAAGAATAAGACAGGTGAGTAATAACATTAAATTTGATAAAATGGGAAAGGGTGTGCGTGGCTAAATATAAACAAGAAAGGAGTTCAAGCAGCAAGTGATTAAGGCTCCCCTCTCTCTCTCTCTCTCTCTTACCACTGTCTCAGGACAACTCATTACTGCTATGTTACTATATCTAATAAATAATGAGTGGATTAGCATGCTCACAGCAGCCCAATTAGTTTATGTGAAAACAGCTTTTACAAATAAAACTATGGACTATTGTTCTCAAATCTCTGTATTTGAGTTATTTTGATATATTTCCAGTTTACATAGTATTTCTTATGTGAGTGAGCATTATTTATTTAAAGCTGGTGATAAGTAATAATGTGATTGTTCAGGATTTTAACTAACAACCCTAATATTCCCACAGCCTGATGTGCTGCAGGAGCAGAGATGTAAGATGGCTGAAATTCAGGCTAATAACACCAAAAGTGAAGGAACAACATCCAATTCACTGCCGGCTGGTGTTTCTCAGCAACATTTCCTTCAAATGATTCAAATGTCATCTCCTCTTACAGTCAAAGGTATCCACTTTACTGCTGTAGAAATGTTCTCCATACCCTTTATTTTCCCTCCATGAAAAAAAAAAAAACTTAATAAAAAGAAAGATTTGCTCCACTGAGAACTTTATCCTTCTGGAGAGCCCTTTTGGTAGCAGATTTTCACACCTCATTTGAGATCCAGGGACTTAGTTTGATAATGCTATGGCCCTTGGTGGAACAATTTCACTTTGAATCAAAAATAGCTCTGAACTGGCCACATGGGGACCCTGCAGTCACCCCCACTGAATTACGTTAATCTTGAGAAGGCAGAGTAAAAAAGCAGGCACTGTACAGAGGAAATGCCTGTACTACAGTAAGGCAGACTCAGTAAAATTATAAGGGTCAATTAAGGACTCGATTTTACTGATACATTTTTTTTTTCCCCACACTTTAGTTTATTTCACTTGTATGTGTGTCTTTGTTGTGATTTTAGGAGTCATTCTTCCAGTATATATTTACAGGGATATTAAGGTCAAAAGAAGTAGTTCTTATTTTACACATGTCACATATCAGGTGACATCACATGCTATATTGGTGATGTCACCTCAGCAAGGTATATGTTTGCTCTAGTCTACGCTTTTAAAGCTGTTGTATCATCCTAAATTCCAATAAACACACACACACACACACTGGGTTGATATTGTGAACTTAATGACACAAAATACAGCAGCTATACTGTAAAGTATGCAGTAACATCAGTAGACTGCAAGAGGATCTGTGGATGGTCTGTTGATATCTTAGTGTGAGGTTATTGAAACACACACATACACTCAGCCTTCTGTGCAGAAGACTCCCTCCTTTCTTTCTTTTGAATTAAAAATAGAAATCGGAGCAGTTTAGTTACACAAAGAGTACAGCACCACAAAAGTGCGTTTGCAGGGAATATGTGGAGCAAAAAAAAATGTCTCCTATTCTAGAAGTTGTATTGATTATACACAGCACGCACAGCATAGAAGAGCTTTCCAGCAGACAGTGCAGCACATTTAGAAAAGCCTGTCATGTGCTTACAATGAGAGAAAAACAACCATAAAATTTTAAGCATTCACTAATTAAAGCCAACAGGTATGTGACTGTGCCATTTGTATTAACTGGCTTCTGCGTATGCTCACAGGTGAGATTTTAACATTTTTATTGATGTGTTTGTGTGTGATAATTGTTCCAGAGAATCACAGGGGTAAACATGAAAATGGCTGTGAAAATGAGAGGACTCTTCTTCGTACCTGCTGGGTTCCTTCTTCAGTTACAAACTGAGGGACCCTCAATGCGCCAGTTTCTAGCATGAATTTTTTTTTATTGAAACAAAAGATGCACATTTTCAAGTACAATGGAGCAAATAACTAACCTTTGGGATGTTGGGCATTGGAACTTCGCTGAGGGAGACTGTTCTTCCTTTGGAAAATATCCCGTCGCCATAAACAAAACAGATGCTTAAAGCTTTAAAAAACAAACAAACAAACAAACAAAGTCAAGTTATTTAATAAAGCGACCCACAAATGTGTAAACTGCAGTGTGGCTCTGCAAGAAGACCCTGCTTGTTAATGTGTTGGCTTATTCCAGTCCGTCTTTCTCTTGGTTTTTTAGTCTAGTCTGCATTCTCCCTTCTCATTTTTAGAGACTTGACAGTACTCCAACTGTACATCCAGACTCGGTTAGTTTTGATCACGACTTCCATTCGGTCATACTTGGGGGGGAAAAAAACGCAGTTCGCCACACACACCGCATTCAGCTCACCGCGCAAGAAATCCTGGAGACGAAATCAAGCAACAACGAAGTTTCCAGGCTGAATTACACCTGGTTCCGCAATTTCCCCCTCGGTGTCCAGGATGTAATTTTTCAACGATGTTCTTGCCCACTCGACTTATCCACCTGTTGGCGGTTGATTAAGGGAAAGGCAGCGCCTCCAGAAATAAACAGAGCAGCCAGATGCCTGGCAGGCAGTCTGCGGAGCGCTGCTGCAGACTGGTCGTGCGCACTTGGAGACGCATTGAACACAGTGGCACCGCAAGAGGGAAAAGATCAAGCAACTCCGCCAGACATGCAGCCGCAGAATCACATTTCTCCTCAAACAAATGAAATTACTTAACGTGCTTACATAACTATAGCTTCACAATCAGCTTTACTTGTCTCAGAATTTTGCTGTATCCAAGCACTGATATCATGAAACACTACGCTATGCAGCAGGTTATTCTATTGTGGGATCATGATCGACAAATGAGGCATTTGCACTGGAAACTAGTGAAAACATATTTTAAAATGACCAGCTGTGATGATGTGTAACTATAATAATTTAATTAATATCCAGTGTTTACCTGTTCACCAACTCAGTCAAGCAGTTCCAATCAAATTGGTTTGTTAAACATAAGATCCCTGTCAAATAAGTCTGTCATCTATCATGAATTTATTCTCTTCAACTGCTTAGATATGTTTACTATAACCTCGTTATATCAAGGAGATGTTTCATCACTAATTGAAACAACTCCTCCTGGCCACTCATCTCAATCAGCCATGCCATATAGGGGCGTGGAAGTGGCCTAGCAGTTATCCTCAAGAAGAAACATAAATGCTCTCCAACTTAGTTATTCCTCCTTTGAATATCTCAGCTTTTTAGTCACAGGTAAAAGCCCTATGCTCTATAGATCACTTAAACCAAATTCAGCTAATTTACAAGAGTTCTCAGAGCTTCTATCTCTTATCATGCCACTGTATGACAGGATTCTGCTTTTAGATGACTATAATATCCTGAAATTCTTGAACTTATTCAAAACATTTGGTTTTATTCAGTCTGTCAGTGGCTCTACTCATTCCATGGGACACACACCAGTGCTGTCACCTGGTTTTGTTCCTGTTGACCTGGCTTTAGAGGACACTGGTATGTCAGATCATAATATCATTGGCTTTAGGGCTAGCCTGTCTGTCTCTGCTTCCAAGTTATGCACCCCATTTAGATCTTGCTTCCTTGGCACTGAGTCTGTGGTCAAATTTTGTGAGGCTTTTACCACCACCACTAACTCTAGCATCTTTCACAAGTCTCTTCCACTGAAGAGCTAGTTGGTAATTTTAACAGTACTTGTATAGCTATCTTATACTCTTTTGCTCCTCTGAGAGACAAGGAAGCTAAATCCAGAGCCCTGCCCTGTTTTAATGAACATACTTGGGCTTTGAAGTGCATCTGTAGGAAGGCTGAGCAATCATGGAAGGCAAATAAACTACAAGTTAACTTAGAAATTTTGAGTGAATACATGTGCATATATCAGATAGCAGTTAAGGAAGCAAGATCATCCTATTTCTCAGATTTCATCTCTCAGAACTGCCATGACTCCAGAATTTTATTCAGTGCAGTTCAACATGTGACCAGCTCCCCTGCCAGCCATAAGATCAAATCCTTCCCTGAAAAATAAGATGAATTAAAGTACTTCATCAATAAAATCTCTCTTATTAGGCTCCAGATTATACCGCAGGGTGGTGACCCTTCATCGGTCCCATCATTGGTTCACCAGACCTTTATTCATCTCATCCACTTTGAACCCATATCTCTTCCATCCTGATAATAAGACACAATTCTGCATGCAATTCTGAATGATGTCAAGAAATTTCAGCAACTCGTTATTTTACTTTTTTGATGGTCATCCTGTGAAAAAAACAACATAAGACAGAAGATTTGGGACAATAATCATTATTTTCAATTACTAATATTTGGATATGTAAGAATCTGTCTAAGTTTTACACTCTGAATCCACTGGTTTTAATTTTCTGCACTGCTTCAATCATCCCAAAATCCAGCAAGATAAATGGCTACATATGGCCACTGTAACGTGACATTACTCTTGAATAAAAGGTAGCCGCTATAGGCCTTTCTTTTATCCCTTAGTTCATCATGTAATGAAGGACATTAGTGTGAGGCATAGTGAATTGAGGAAGAGGATTGACAAGGACAGCCCTCCATCCATTCTGACTTCTTCATCAGGATACACTGCGCATGCTTGGTGTCAATTATATATATATCACATTTTACTCACTAATGTCTTCCAACAGCTAATCAGCTTACTGATCATACTTCAAACTCAAATGCCGAGTTAACTCGCTCTCTCTCACTATTCTGCTCTGTTTGGCTGACTTAAAGGCCTGGTGATGTTATAAATTCTTCCTAATCATGTGTAATGCTGTTGAATGTCCTCTGACATGTTTAGAGAATCTCCAGGCCGCCAGACTCATTCTTGTGTCTGTCTGTGTGTGTGTGTGTGTGTGTGTGTGTGTGTGTGTGTGTGTGTGTGTGTGTGTGAGTATATGTTTGTGTGTGAGTTTGTATTGGAAGAACTTTGATTTAAACTGCAAGTCCAGTCACAGTGGCATGTCACCAGGGACAAATGTTTTAGGTATGGAGAGTCTAGTCAGTGTTTGCCTCTGTCAAGATGCAGATACTGGGAAATTTATTTGTGTGTTTAGACCGAAGATGGATTCATGGGTTTGCACTACTTTTTCATGCTTATTCTGCAAAAGCACATAATCAAGAGAATCAGTCCAAGCATTCTTCACCTTAGTATATGTGAGTGTGACTGGCTGTGTTGCCATTTAATACAATAACTAATGCATGTGGTCTTCTTATAGAAAAAAAAATATGGAAGAGCCTCTCCTTCTGTCTTTGCACTCTTGGCTGTCTCTTGAGGCATTTCTCAATGAAAAATAATTTAAGACTTCATGTCTCTGGTGCTCTTAATTCCTTTGCTGCACTGTGTAGAGTCAAATTAAATGGCTGTACCTGTGGGATGACAAGGTTCCCTGAGACTCGGCCTGAGTCCCACATGAAGACTTCTCTCGAGTATAGCAACTCTTCATATCTGTGAAGTCTGTCTTCTTTAAAATCTGGTTCATTCAGAATTATTATTACCACATACCATTATAGTTAAGGACACTTCCCTTTTAGACTCACATTTACTTACAGATTGAAAAAGAGGTGACACAGTGGTGATGCCTCTAACCATTCTGTACCAGTGACTCAAAGACATGATAATCATTATTAATTTAAGGTAAGCTACAGTATCAATAACTCTGTGTATGCTTACAAGCAAGTTTAAAACAAAGGCTTAAGTCGATACGATAGTAAGTAGAGCACGTTAAAATTAGTTCCCTTACACCACAGACCAGGGTTTGTTTGGCTGACAGCTCCAAAATCAGAAAATATTATTGATTCTAAAAATAGTCCTGCAGCTAATTCTTCTCCCATAAAAGGGCGTTTAAAAGGGACTTGATTGGAACGGACATTTAAACAGCATCTCCTATACAGTAGAGGACCCCACTTGTCTCACTTAGAGTCATTTATTCAATTTTTTAAAGCTGCCTCGTGAGAACATGGCCCCTTGGTTGTAATGAAGGTAGCATTTCTTGTACTCGTTGATAGATTCTGCCTGGAGGAGAAGCACAGTACGACTTCTGCAGCAGTGGCATTTAGAAGCGGGGGGTTCTTTTCTATTTTTACTTAATAGTTTGCCTGATACCAGTGAATTCCCCTTATCATAAATGCAGTGTTGTTTCACTTTTTAATAAAAATATTACAGCATATTGGAAAGTGGGCATAAAGACAGAATTATTTCTGTGCTTGTTGATAAGACCTTATTTCACAAACTATTCTGCTGCTGCAGCACTTTCGGGTTGTTGCTTCAGTTTTTTTAGTGCGTCATTGTAGCATAATAACTTTTCACACACACACACACACACAAAAAAAAAAAAAATTATTTCCACAGATGCCCATTTATGAACAACTGGCAAGTGGCCTGCTACTTAAGAGTTGCATGAGTTTTAACAGATGGTGCTGTTCTCTTCAAGGTAAGAGAAGACTGAAGAGACTGTGCAGCAGGCTGTATCTGCAGCTACAAAGCAAACAGGCACCCTCTCCGTCTGAAATGTAACATGCCCACTATTCCAACATGAACATCCAGTTGGCAGAGACATCTCCCTTTGCAGCATCCCCGCTGTCCGTCTGTCTCCTCTGTCTTCCCCCTTTTTTCTTGTTCCTATCTCGCCCTCGCACATTCAGTCTCCCTCCTTTCGCGCACAGCCGCAGGTGAAAGCCACTTTTGTTGAAAGCTTGACAAAGAGTTGGACTGTTCTCTGTTACAGAGGTATGTGTGTGTGAGTGTGTGTGTATGCATCTGTTCCCTGAAATCTGAACTTGTGTTCTTCTAACCCAGAGTTTCTCTTTTATCGGAGCCCCTGTCGACATCATCATTATATAACTCACATGTTTTCATAACCCCTCTCCTCCTCTAGGTGCATCTGTGGGAGTCATGCTATATTTTTGAATCTGTGGCTTGTGGGGTACCCTGTGGTTAGTGTGGTGATCTCAGCTGTTTTAATCCCCATTACTCTCATACTCTCTGAGAAGATATTGGCTAATTAAAACTGATCTGTCTCTGTCTTCCCTCGAGACGCACCGAGGCTGAGACTGCCACCGCTGCTCCCCGACACACAGTTCAGATTTGTTACAGAAAGCAAAAATGAGCAAAAAGAAAAGAGGAAGAGCATTATCTAAGCAATGCACAGTGAAGGTCAATGATTTTTACAAGTACTTTTTCAGATTGTGAAGTCTTGGCTGGATACTATCACTATATTATATTCCCTTCCCCTTTCTGTTTGCAAAATACAGATGCAACAAAAGTAACAGTTCTAAAAAGAAAATCAATTTAAAAAAGCTACAATTTGCTTTGCCAAGTACATTTTGTATAGGAAAAGCGATTGCTGCATGGATTGTGTTCACTGGCAATGTTTGTCCTAATCCAGTAAGTGTGACATCCTCATACTGCACAGAAGCTGCAGGGAGTAAGTCAAGGTGTGTGTGGTTGGGTTTGCAAAGCTCATGGCTTTGACAAATGTCCTGTGTGTCCCAGGTGTCCTTTACTTTAAAGGCTACAAAAACACTTCTTGAAGGTAAAGATTGTGATACTTCTTAGGCTTTTTGGATACATTTTGAGGAGGTTAAAGTTTAGCTAGAAGTTAGTGTGCATTTTTTACATAAGGTTGAATCATTTCGTTTTTGTCATACTTTTGTTTAATGTAATGTGAAAACACACTTTGGTTTAGTCTAGAGTCTGCAGATTCATATCCTGTGAGTAATGGACATTTATAAATACAGTTGAGTAAATATCCAGGTAACATTGAAAGCCATTCCCTGTGTAATGCAGCAACACTGTCGTCATTTCACAGTTATTTGACTACATGAGTGATGCCAAGGATGAGTAAACATGTCGTACTAAGAAATCACAGGTTGCAGAACTGGCTCACGCTGCTCAACTATCACGCTCCAGACTCCAGAGAGAATAAACAGATTGTCTCAGAGTCCACACATATACTCTGTAAGTACAATGTGAAGCTCTTTGCCACCGTGCATCAATGCTGAAAGAACAGCTCTGATTCTCCGCAGTGATCTGTCAAGGACAGAGCAGTTATCTGCAGTTATCTTTGGCTTATATAATATCAAATGCAACCCTACATTTTTTCCTTCCATGAAAGGACAAAATGGTTCCAGAGGGTTGTATGATTTCCTTTGGATTTGTTCTTTAAAAATGCTTTTCAAAGACCACAACTGAAGAGTTTTGGGTGATTGAACTATGATAGAGGAGGGGCATTATGACAGTCTGACCATTGATATTGCCCATTTAAAGAAATGTTTTATTTCTGAATCCCTAAAAGGCATGAACGATCATCTTTTCATCTCACTTGGCTGTGCTTTTGGTTTCGCTATTATCATTCAGACTCAAATGCAAGCAGTTTCCCTTGAAATCTGCAGTTTTGTTTTCAAAACAACATTATACATCTATATACCCGCTTTCCCTTTATCTGTCACCCTCAGCTGTACTTTTGACATAGCTGAATGGCTGCTTAATTGAATGTCTACTGCTTACTTTTAAAGCTACTTCACAAAAGAAAAAGGGTTGTATTTCTACATTGGTTAATGAAATCAGTTTTTATCAAGCTTTTCCCAGTTGACAGCAAAATAACTTTACTCTGAAGACATGTTTTGGCATACCTTCACACACACTGAAGTGCAACAGAGTGCATCACTTCATATCTACAAGAGAGTGCTGCCAAGACGGGACTGATTTTTTAATTGAAGATGATAGTGTCCTATTTTCTGTGGCTGTGACTGACTTGTCAATCTGAATGTATGCTAAACTCTACATGTGCCTATAGTTTTCCAATTGCAGTATGCCCCTTTGTCAGATTTATGTAAGAGGAAGCAGCTGTGAACTCTTTAATTAGGTTCAACTGTATTATTTTAAATCATGGTGTGTTGTTTTTTTTTTTTATACATTTAGTTTTCTGTTGATTGCTACAACTTACACTAAACCAGCATGTGAAACTCACTTGGTAGGTTAAGCTATACACATCATGGGCTTGTTAAGATGCAATCAAGTGAACAGATTGTATAAACCACACATAATTTGTTTCATGGTTGTTATGACTTTATTCTTAATAACTTATAAAGTCAGTTCAAACTAGATACCCAGTAGTTATCCAAAACTTCCACATAAACATAGATATTTATAGTGATAAACACTGCCTAGCGCCAGTTTACAACAAGTGCAAAGATCCATTATTATGAGTCTGCTGCAGTGGATTATCATATTTCCTCTAACCATTTTGTACCAGTGAGGTACCAGGCCTTTATTGGAAGCAGGCTTATATTAAAGAGAGGTCTTTATTTGTAATTCCCTCTATTTGATATGTATATTTGCTCATATTTTAGTACGAAGCCTCTTTGTCTTCTGATCTGCTCCTGTTTGCTCTGTTTGTTACCAGATTACCAGTAACCCACTTACCCCAATGTGTGGAACGATAATTCTAGCGCTTGAATTCCTCCTGGAACATTTTGGCAGTGCACCACTTAGCTGTAGCATGCAGGCAACATGCTCATGGATGTATGCTTGCCGGCTTAGCCAAGTTACCCTGGTTACCCCCGCTCATGTAGTGTCACTGCTATCATTATCATTAAAATATGCGCTGTTATCCCCATATTTAAACATCCCCCTCCCCTCTCTGTGATGGTTGGTTAGAGGGCTATGCATGTAGTCATAGAACAGGAATTACATCCAGTAACCACTATTTATGTATAACTGAAATGTACATTATATAACAGGCACCAGGAGTTTATCCACCCTGGTTTTTTCACCGGCCTGTTTTTGGGGCTGGCCTAATTGACTACCGTCTTTTATTTGAGGAAATACAGTAAGTGTCCTTTAGTATCATAATGCTACACTTAGAAAACCGGTTTACACAAGAGCTGACTTGTCACTTGCTCGGTGTCTGTTGTCTGATTGATGGACTGGGTGGATAATTTAAGCAGCAATGTAAAACTCATCATAGCTTAATTTAATATTCTCTAATGTTGGGGGACTTTTACAAGATGGTCAAAATTGATGCTTCGTTGGAAGTTGTTGAAATCTACAGTTCCCATTATGCAACTCATAAACGTCTTGCCAGTAAATCTCTAATGTAAAGCAATATGATAAGCATCAGTTCAACTTTTTACTTTCTTTATCACTTTTTCAGCTTTGATAGTGATATTTCAAGCAGACACTATAGCTTTAACAACACCATACAATTGGTGCACAGTTTGAAATCATTAAATCCATATTAACAAATTCTTTTCAGGTATTTGTTGTTTGTAATCTTGAAAAGATCCTGCTGTTTGCCTGTTGAGCCTTTACAAACTCATGAGCTATTTGTCACCTCACTTTTAATTTTAAGATTTGTCTTTTATCTGATACTGTAACCAATGGTCATTTACACTAAGTGAACAGTCCATGTAGAATCTTGCCCAAAGACACTTTGAATAGATACACACATTAACCTCTCGGCATCCAACCCCCATTAGACTTAATTTACTGAGCTTCCTTAATCCTTCGTTCTTTCATCAGTTTCTTGGGGTGGGTCTATTATGTATTGCCCACACAAGGGAATAACCTGAGGAACCACTACTCAAAGAAGAGGGGTTAATTAAGCTATATAAGTGACTGATATGTTATGCGGCATTGAACACACTTTAATCCAACCTGTTCAATGCATTTTTAAGAGTAATTTCTTTAGGAAAACTGCTGGGTACTTTGGAAACATGAAATTCCTTAAAATGTCCAATTTATTCACTCAGTATAATAGAATCGCTGTACAGTAATTAAAGTTCAGAGAAGCTGGCTCAGTGGTTTGACTCCCTTCCCTACAGTATGTGTATTTTCTCTCTGTCTTGAGGTTTAAATTTTGGCAAGCAGTAAGAAAAAAGGCAGCTTATCGGCCAAAATACTGGTGTGTGTTAAAACACCAGAGCTATGTACACATGGCTTCTCCTACATTTTTGGTGTTATTTTGGTAAAATAACACCACCAGTACAGGTGCGCATTCTGCTTTCTTCTGCTGTTGTTTTCCATCTCGCATCTGAACACATCTCAAACACATGCAAATCAGTGGACTGGAGGCCCGATAATCACCCATGTGTAATTACCTGTCTGTGTCATCCCTTTAGTAAACTGGCAACCAGTCCACAATGTGTTCCTACCCAAAGCATCAAAGATTCAAGGAAAAAATGTAACATAGTGAAATAGACTTTTTTCAAGCAGGAGAGCACTTAGAGATCTCAAACGGCTCTTCAAATAGCCATTACTCTGAAAAACATCTTGTAAGAATGCTCAAAAGCATCTAAGAAGTATTTATTTCTCTCAGAATTTGCTAAAGCAATATCAGCAAGCCAAAATTCAAAATTTAAGTTGCACAAGCACAATGAAGACAAAACTTGTAGAGTGTAATGTAAACCATGTTAGACATTGTGCAAAAATAATGTATATCTTTTTGAATTCAAACTAAATGTTGTTGCCTTGTTTGTTTTTAGTATGATTTGTGAGCATGTGTTCATAAGAAAAGAGACAGAAAGAGAGAGAGAGTGTAAAAATGAGGGGAGAAATAACTGGCACAACTCCTGTTGCTAAGGCTACACTTCCCTTGAGATGCAGCTTAGTGTGTGTGTGTGTGTGTGTGTGTGTGTGTGTGTGTGTGTGTGTGTGTATGTGTGTGTGTATAGCTGTGAGGGTGTGCCTGTATGTATGCTTTAAGCATCAGTGTGTGTGCATTTGATTCGATGACGGATCCCGTCACTTCAATGAATTAATGTGTGAGCCTCTGTGCCCCAAGGGAGCTGATGGAGATCCAGGTGTTGGCCCCTGTCTGACCCCCTCAATCAAGGGACACAACCAGGTGAAGTGTATTTACAATCTAACTGTCTTTTTCAGAGGTGTTGTTACTGAACAATGTCCAGGAGCCACTCAGAGACCCTACCAGAGATGACGAAGAGTGGGGGTGTTGACTGGGCTTTTCATGTCTTAAGTGAAGGTGTGTGGATTTAAAATGTTGTGTATATCTGTGGATGAGTCTCTTTTTCTCTCTTTCACTTTACCTACTTGTACTGTTCACCTTTTTAAAAGCAGTTCGATATCCAGTTTGGAGCTTTTGGTTTTTGTGGTGTCTGACAGACATTCTTTGTGTAACTTGTCACCTTTCTCCAACTAACACTACTAACTATTGATTTGTGAATGCCCTCTTCCCTCCTTCCTTTCAGCCTGTCGACTCACATTTCAAGACAAGGTATCATTCTGTTTTTTAATGTCCTTCATTTTCCAGCCACCGGACACTGATTTACTCCAATCCCACAGCCTGCAGACCAAACAGAGCATTGATTTACCCCACAAAGCAGGTGATTTAAGTGAACTGTATTGTGCAAGTGCACACCGATTTGGCTCGGTTGGCTGTCTGCCAGGCTGGCCACCACAAGGCTTGGCATCTTAGACTGGAAAAAGAGTCGAAGATAAGGCATGTTGAAAAGAGGTACAGGAAGAAAGCTTATGAGAATCAAAGCTCATCTCAAATCAGTGTCATCAATCAAGTGTGTGGTAGGTTGATTAATTAATTTGGAAATCAGGTCAGCCTGGATATTGCAGACATGTTGAAAACTATTTCAAACTTTGTTGTTGTGATTTGGAAGGAGACTTAAGAAGCTCATATTTTGTTGTTTTGTTCACATCAGCACTGCTTTACATTCATTTTAAAAACGAGATGTCAAAGGCATTTTATGCTGGAGTTAGCAGCCACTGTAAGTTGGAGTAAAGAAACTATGCTTGGGAAAAATGAGGATATAAAATTACTAAAATTCTTTGGCTGCCCACACTTACATTTTAGAATGGCAAAAATGCAATTAATGGTGTTTACACAAAATGTTGTAGCTTCCCTTGCTTGAAGTGTTTGCACATACCTCCGACTGTCTGGCTGGCTTACAACGCAAACAGTCATTCAGGCTCTAGTTTACAGTTGAGATATTCTTACACTATATCAACAAAGGCTTTTAACTATCTCTTGTTTGTGTGGGGGGAATAAGAGGAGGCTGACAAACTAACAAATCCTAGGTTACAGTGACTTTGCTTTTCTGAGATGCAGTTCGTTTTGTTTTTGAAAACACAGTGTTCATGCACTTCCTGCCAAAATGTTCTCATAATTGATGTTGCAGAGAATCTCTGCTGCACATGGTTAAGAGGGGGCTTACAAAAGCTTTGTTCAAGAAGCAAAAACAGTGCCCTAGTTGCAGGCGTATGGGGGCACTGCTTTGAATTCTGGTCCTTCTGATATTATGTTCTTGACTTCTCCAAACTTTACAGACAAAGAGGTAATTGGACAAAAGTGAAATATTCATGTCTGATATGTGCAAAGTTAAAAAAGATGACTTGGTTTCTTGCTTTTATTAATTCAGATATTTTCATGAATGTAGAATTCTGGTGGAATTTAGTTTCCAGCACTCAGAGTGCCTACCAATCCTACCAAACACACACATAGGCTTTTGAATCATTATGGTCCTGGACACACAAAACACTGTAATATTGGATTTAAATGCAGCTCATTAAAAAAAAGTTCAAGGGTTTTAGTGATTGCTGTGCACATCATAGAGGACTTAGCTTTGGGGAAAATGAAAAGGAAAAACTGTATTTCATTTTCATTTGTTCCTATTGTCTTGCCACTTATGACTAATTTCCCTGCATTAGTGCCTTTTTCACTGTTCCATTGCTAACACACACACACAAAAGCATCTGTCAACCTTTATATCTGTGACAAAATATACTAAATACCAGTCAGTCAGTTTTAGTCAGATTTTAGACATTTTCATCAGTGACATTTTCATCTCATATTTGTCATGCATTTTTAATTTTTGTCTTCTAAGTATTTTGAGACCACCTTGGTATAATTCTCATCTATCACAATATTAGTGGAAAAGGCACTTCACACACAGTGCGCTTATATAGGCATGTGTGTTTTTGTAGTTTGTCCTAGCTGTTTTGTTGCTGCTGCTTCTCTAATTCTCAGTGGGATTGTAGATAAATTTAGTCCATAAATCTGTTTCTTCCAAGAACCAGTACCATCCAATAACATTACTGACAGAGACATAACATTACTGAATTCAAGATGCTTCTTATCAATGGTAGTGCAACAGGTCAAGTGGCTAAATCGTCTTCTGAGCAAAAAATATTTTAGGGCAGCAGATGATACTGTTTTACTGGTTCAGAGCTACAGTGTGTGATTCCACAGATGTCTTTAACGTTATCATTTAGTTTTTATTCTGAATGTAAAACATTTTATCATAGTTTTTTGTTTTCAAAGGTTACCTATTATTTAGTTTAGCCTCATTTTCATTGTGGGAAAAAAGGTTGCCAACAAATATTTTTTGTCATACACTGCTAAACACACTGCTTCCTTGTCAGGCTATCAACTGATATCAAATTATTGGTGTCTGAAACAGACTGAACAATGAGCACACCAATGGGCAGTGGATAAGTACTGTAGATTATAAAAAATGATGATGGTTTTCATTTTTTCCCACCATCAAAACATTTTATCATTTAAAACCATTATAACTAACTAAAACAAGTTGACCACAGTTGATGTTCTTTGCCATGACACACTGAGATTAAATTGATGCACATATTTGCATTAGACTGTGGCCAAGACAGCAAAGTAGTAGGCATATTTTCCTATATGTCACACTATTCCATTAAACCTTGTTTAGGTACCTGAAAATGCAGCACTGCTATTAGTGTTGTCTCGGTACACATGTCTTGTAAATATGACATACTGACTTGAACATTGATTTTTTTCTCATTTTCTTGTTGTGTGGATGTTGCTGTCACATCAATTTCTCTCCTACAGCAAGGATAATGAATGGAGGAACTGACTTGAAAAGAATGACGTAAAGGTCAGAAACAAGTACCGCCAGTTTAAAGTGGCACTACTCCCCATCATCAGCGCCGCTGTCTTAGGTTTAGTTAATAATCCTCTAACAGTCAACTGCAATTATGTGCTGTAAGACATCTGATCATTTTAGACAACACTTAAAGTATAGAAAAGACTTGAGCTTGCAGTTTTTGTCTGTCCATGTGTCGACTGTTTTTTTTCATGTTATAGCAAAGTATTGATTTCCAGAGTAGAGGAAGAAGAGTTGTGTTGAGACTGTGATGGACAATGAATAATAACCCTCATCCCTTAAGCATTTTGGTTTAGTTTCTGCCTGAGTGTATTTGTTAACCTACATGAACTGAAACCAACGGTGAAAGGATCTGTGCTGTGGTAATAGGATCAATAAACAGTTTCCCTCCTCCTAGTTTTGCACAAAGCTAAAATTCATCTTTTTTGTCTCTTTTCATTTACTTAAAAAAATTGTGACCTTACCTAAGCATTATTGTCACCTCCTGTCATTGAAGGCTATCAGCAAAAAATTGTGCAAACATATCAAAATTAATCAGGGAGTCAATGTGAGGAAATGTTACTTTATTTGAATTCCTCTCCTTCTTGTTATTACATCTGTCCTATTGGACAGTAACCAGAATTAGTTATATTGCCCGTCACTTGTCAGTGTTCCTTCAGCTCCTAACAACACATGAAGCCCCTGTTCTGGTGTTCTGGAATAATTTGATTGTGAATGTGATTGTGATCTGTCCATCACACACACACACACACACACACACACACACACACACACACACACACACACACATATGCACATTAACTTTAAGCCACCTCCAGTCATGCTTGTACTAATGCCTTGGGGGGCTCAAGGTAATTACCCTTATCGACCTCAGTCATGGGTTATCAGACAAGGAATCCAATCACAATGCAAGTGAAGGTAAGATGAGCAGAATGATGGAAATCATGTCTCATGTTTTATTCCTTCTTCCTTTTGCCATGAGTGAAGAAAAAAAATAGTGAAATCCAATTATTAGCTCAAACTGCATTGATTGTGTCCTCCCCTAATAGGATATTAAACAAAGCCACAGGGAAAAGGCAGGCAGGAAAAAATAATAGCCTGTTCTGAGGATGCAGTGGGGGAAGACTTTTGGGTAACAAGTCATAGCTAGTGAGGGCTTTGTCATCTGATCAAACAGATATTCTGAATTCTCAAATGTTTTACTGAGTCTGCAGCTTTGATTATCATTCAACTTTTGAACCGGTTGTGTAATCACCTGACGTGGTGTATGTGTGCACAATAAATCAAACATGTACTGTTTGCCACACATGAAACACAAAAAAGCAGAAAAGAGAGTTTGATGAGATTTTGCAGTATGTGTGCATTCTACAGTGAGTTGTATACAAAGATAACAAGCCCTGTGTTGACCACCCATATCAAAAACACAACCCACATAGAAATCACATGCACATGAATGAGAAACTCCAACTAAACGTGTGCTGGATATCAATCGGTTCATCATGACCTCCTACTATGTATGCAGATGTGAGAGTATGGATGGAGGGCAAGAGAAAAAAAATGACTGAGGGGGAGAAACAATACATATGCATGTTCACATACATATTTACAGTAGTCATGCATTCGCTCTGTGGCAGGAAATCTGCCCAGCTAGGACAGATAACGCTGTCATCTCACATTTATGAACTTTTTTGGTCTTTTTGGTGATGAGTTTGTGCTTTCTTGAGGGTACCCTCCCTTCTCACAACACTGGCATCAGCTGGTCTTCCAGTATTAGAGAATGGTTGTCCACTTCTCCTAAATAGGTCAGATGGGGCACATCCAAATGATGAATTTCCCCGCCTGGAGCAGTAAAGAACATCTACGTTTAGATTACAGAGGTTGACACTATGGCATTATAGTGCAGACAGACTTGTATTTACAAATTTAGAGTGAGGAGTTTCCCTCTTATCATTATGAATAATACAGCAGACTACAGTTCCAAGCTAATTGAACGGATAAACATATGTCAGTAAAAACAGCTTTGGATCTGCAGGTCTGCACTTAAAGTATGGATCTGATAGCATATGGCCAACGAATGATTAAAAATCAATCATTGTCAATTTCTGTGTGTGTCTGGGAATATGTGTTTCAGCATTTGTCAATCTGTCCATCACTTGGATATTATTTGTGAAGTATAGATTTATAGCCTCTGCTTTATTAGAGGAACATTTTTGTTTCTCACTTTCACACCTGTCTTCTGAGAACAGCTTGAAGCACTTCACTGGTCCCTTGAAATGTTATAAAAAGAACACAGTGTCCTCAAATACAGATATTTGACAACTTTTTCCAGACTAAACAAACACTATGGGGTGGAGACTTGACTGGAAATGCACTAGGACACTAAAATAGTACATTAGACAAAGAGGAAATTGAGGTTACATGTAACACCGGCATAATTCATTGTTATAAGTTATTTATTGTTATTATTTATTGTTATAAAAAATAAATCAAAGTAGTAAACAGAATAGACAGGGAAGTATATATGACTATAAATGGCTGAAATGTGAGCAGAAAACAGACCCTCATGATAATGATTCAACCTATTGGTCTCCTGTAACAAATTTTCAGATGAACTAGTGGAATGGAGACATCATAAAACATTTCAAGGGGACATATCATGCACATTTCCAGATCTATATTTTTATTCTGGGGCTCTACTGAAAAAGGTTTTTTGATTTACAGTTCAGAAAAATCTTATTTACCTTTTACTGGCTCTTTAAGCAGCCCCTCAGTTCAGACTTTTTCTGAAACAGGCCGTTTTAGCTCCTGTCTCTTTAAAGTCCCCCTCCTGATGAGCCCACTCTGTTCTGACTGGTTAGCTCCTGGAAGCTGTGTCTCAGCAGACTTCCACCAGCTCCGGAGGCTACGTAAACAAACGATAGTAGTCGGATTTCACTTATGTTTAGCGTTCTTCACGTGAAATATAAACTTCTCAAATACATCTGTACATGTTCGAACCTGAGTCTTATCCGAAATATGCAAACAGCCCGCGGAACCACCTTAGCAACAACCTTAGCAACAAAGACTATGGAATGGATGACCACGTTTGGGCATACACAAACAATCTGACATCATCAGAAGGAAGAAGTAGAGGTAACTTTGCAAACAGAGTGTTCAGAGCAGGCTGAAGCCTTGGCTGTTGACTTGCAGGGAGCATTTTTACATACGTTCACCTCAGGTTTTGGAATTTTGACTATGTTTAACATAGACATCCAACATTATAACAGTATATAAATGACAGAAAATCACCTCTAGACCACTGCATTATAATGAAAATTTTAAAATTCTCTATTTGGCTCAACATGGTTTCATGGCCTGCTAATTGGACTCCCTTCCCTAATCCCACTTCCATTAAAACTGCATGCTTCTTTGCTGATTCAGTGAGAGATTACCCTGAGGATAGCCAACCGAGTTCCCTACTTTTCATATTGTCTGATGAGTAGCCAGTGTTACTGTGTAATTACCGCAGATTCATACAGAACGACAGCAAACTCTTCAAAAAGTGTAATCTAACACCTTGGGAGAAGAAAGCTTTCTACAGCCTCTCAGAGGACACCATCACCATGGAAATGACCAGTCTCTGAAAATAACAGAAATTATCAGCGTGCTGTAATTATAGGTGTAGAAACATGCACTCCATAATTTGTTTGTCACTGTGTTTTCTCTTTACAAGTGCTCTGCGTGTATGAGTGATGAGTCAAAGAAAATAACATGAACACAAGCTGCGGATATGTATTTTTAACGCGTATATCATTAAGTGCTTCACAAGAATAAAAAGAACTTTAAAACATGACAGATGTAATGTCATCTTATTTGATACTTGTATAGTTTGTTGCGTTAGTCCAACATTAATAATACATTATACATACATAAATTATACCCTCATTAATCATGAAGTGTTGGATACTTCTGTTTTATGTCATTTCTGAGACAACTGGGGATTTTTCTTTCTTCTTCAGTTGCTGAGGAAACAATCACCAGCAGACACTACCAACCCTATTCACGAGTACTTGCTCCAAATGTATGAAACTCGGCTGGTAGAAACACATCATAAAACACCATCGGGGCCAGAGCTGATCAGTAAGGTTAACTTAAGACTGCAATGATTTTAGGAGAGCTTAGCTTGAGGCATAGCTGTCAATGCTGAGGGTTAACTCAGTCAGCCTTTGGTGCTCCACCTCATTTCTCAGTGATGATATCTGTGAGGGGATCATCGCGGTGAAAATGATCTGGTGTGACAGAAGTATACAGAGGGGCGTCATCTGCATAAAAATGAAAAATGATGTTTTGATTTCGGATAATGGCTTCACTGACACACTGGAGATGATGTCAAGTGCAGACAATAGTGAAAACGTGGGCTGACTACATCACGCTTTTTTCCAAGCATAATGGCTTTGGCTACTGAATAAAATTAAATGTTGAAATTCGGGACTTTTGACACTGTTTAATTTCTTGTGTGTGTTGATCACATCCCTTCTTTGTGTTTTCCTTATAGCACATGTAGCAAATGTCATGGCAAACAGTATGTATGCAGCTACTGCTTTGCAATTGCTCATTATAAGTAAACATGTTTTTGATCATCCGCAGTGCAGTATTTAAATGAATAAATTAGATACATTAGATACAGTTAATTTTTAAGACAAACTTTAAACCCATGTTTACAGACTTCCGACTTGACACACTTGAGGCTTGCAGCAAAACACTGTGACTTGTTCATAACAAAATGATGAGATGTTGGGGTCAGATCAGCTTCATGTGCAGATGCAGACGTCAGGTTGAAGGGGGTTGCTTGATGCTCTGCACTTTCTGTGTGCCACATAACAGTACCTGACTTTGTAGAAAGACACTCTGTAAACCTAAGCTAGTAAATAATGATAAAATAACAACAACAACAACAACAAAAAAAACTATTAATCCAAAACAAAAAATAGCTAGTGGTTATTAGTTTAGAGTCAGTGCCAGTGTGGACATCCCTCCATTCCTCTGAGGGATTGTTTATTTTTCCTTGAACCTTTGTGTTTCTTCAGTGTACATTTCACTCTCTGCTTGATCAACCATAGTAGCTTATTCTACCCATCAATTTCAACGTATTCTTTTCACACCAAATCACTATGGCTGCTTCCATAGCGTATAACTTTCTGTGCAGCAGAGTATTTTTTTCCCTGGAAAGAGGTAACTGCATGCCTCAGGCAGATCTTATACAGGTTACCCTTTACAAACAGACTGTGGGTGATTACAGGGACAGTCCATGCTTAGATTATTAACCACTTCAAACTGAAAATTCCAACTATAATCAAGATCTATTCACAGGAAACTATAATGGCCATTAGGAAATTATATGTTTTTTTTCTTTTCATGATAAGGGATGACATTGATTATAATCAATAGTTATAAATCAACAGTTTATCTTGATGACCAACCATTACGATGAATATGATGGTGATGACTGTGGTTGGAAAAATGGGTAATTATGATGTGACAGTGATCTGATTATTGTTCCCAGAAGCTGAAATGGAATTTGCGGTGGCGGCAGCAGTGTCGCTCCAAACTGCTATTAACATCAGGTTAATGGACTTGCCTGGAGGAAACGATGGTAACGGGTGACGAGGGGACAAAAGAAAGTAACTGTAAAAAGGCAGCAGCTGAGTGAGGTCAGACTAAATGTCTATGAGGCTCTTCTTTCTTCAGCTTTACAAGAGAAAGAGAACTCTAAAGCCCCTGAGGGCTAAGCTGGTGAATGTCACAGCATTTAAGCTACACATCCACACACATGCTGTTCGGTGCACATCCCCAGTCTTAGCTTTGTATATACAGTCTGTGAACAGTCTGATCTCTAAAGGGCAAGGTACAGTATACATTTCAGTCGCAGAAATAGTGAAGAGAAAACAAATAGAAAGAGGAGATACCCTGAAGGTGAGCAAGCTCTTAAGTAAAAACATCTGTTGCTCATTGTAATATCTATCGTCCAATCTGGTCTGTTTTGTCAACTGTAAACACATTTCTATTTCCATTTTCCTTTGTATGCATTCTTTCACTTCAGCTGTCACATTAGCATGCAATGCTGTTCTTGTTACCTGGACCGAATGTGTTAGAGTGCTTGCTGTGCTCACTGAACCATATGGGACCCGGTCAAGTTAAATGGAATACAACAGATTAAGTGAGTAACATAATGGATTTAAGCAAATGTATTTAGGCATATCAGGGTAATTGGAGTCTGTCACAAGAAATGAAAATTGTAACAGTGAGATAGAGAACGTATCTTATTTGTATTAAAGGAAGAAGGTTAGATATTATAGTCAGCTGTACAGGGAGAAGCAATAAACTGAAAGAGAGAAAGACAAATTAAGTTGTCTGTTATCTTATCTTCTGCTTTGATTAAAATGACCTCATAAATGAAAAAAGGTGATTGGCTGTTGCTATAATTAGAACATGAAATATCACACACAGAGCTCCATTTAGAGAGATGCGTGTGTATTTTTGTCTTATGTCAGATTTATGTTATACATATATATTTATAGACAGAGAGACATAGAGAAAGAAAGCTCACAGCTTTGTTAGATCCATTAAGGCTGAAAGCATTTCAATCAAGGGACTGAATAAAACACCACAGGGAATCTGTGCCAGAGACAACAAACAACCAAGACACACCGTACCACCATAGAAAAGCAGCATTAGGGCACTTTAAACACATGAAAATAATACAAATACTAATTTATTTATTCTCTATGAGCCATTTATTCCACTATAAAAATGAGCAATTTGAGGCTCTTTGACTGTAACTTTTCAAATACAACAGTCAATTTTGAAATCAGGGAAAATACATCATCTTACTATTTAATTGTGTCCTGGAAATTTCTGAATCATATCTGAGTTTGACAGCATGGCATTTGCAACCTTGTCTCCTACAAATTACTTTCATATACAACTAAATGGCAACAGCAAATACATTTAGCTAGAAATGTAATTCTCTGTCAACATAATGAGAAAATGTTGTTAATTAACGAATTTGGCAAGGTGCAAGAATATTGATACTGACTGTTCAGAGACAACATATCTAGTTGTTTTTTTTCCCACCAAAATAACCGATCTTGCAATACAGTATCCGCTAGTAGAAACTACAGCATTATTAAAGTTTTGATAGTTATGTTTAGGCACTGGCAGCACTAGGTTAAGGATTGGGAAATATCATGGTCTTGGTGTAATAGAGAAAATGTCTGCAATGAGTTGAAATACAACATATTTCTTAACATTTAAGCCAAACCACAATCTTTCACTAACCTTAACCAAAGTGCTTTTGTTGCCTAAACCTAACCACACTCAGGACTCAGAATGTGAACATGGGTCTCTGTTGTCAGAGTCCTGCATCTTGTCCTGCATCTACCCCAGCCCTCCTCCCTGTGATTTTAGACCAATATATAAATTTAGCGTTCATTAAAAGACATTACCTGTGAACATATTCCAGGCAGTGATAACATTTGCCAAAGCAATGAAAGTGGGAAAGCAATTTAGTTGTATATGAACGTTATTACTAGGAGACAGAGTTGGCATTTGACAGCCAAATTGCTCAGGGTCTTAAATTTAATGCAGCTCAGCTCCAACAAATAAAACGCAAACGACTGTACGGTTTCTTAAAATGATATCTTCATTATGATGTTTTTGCTTGTTACTGCTTCTGTTATGACAGCTTTAAATCTCTATTCTTAAGCTTGTTTGACACAACATATTCAAACGCAGAATACTAACAATGGGCAAAACTCAACTTGGCATCAGCTCTATGAAAAGACTGTTTTTATTCACTCATTTGTAATATTTGTCAGCTATTCCAGGCTGATACAAGGTGACAGCAGCTCTGCATTTTAAATGTTTGAAAAAAAAAAAGAAATTACCCAGGGTTACACAGTGTGTCATGCTTGTGATTTTCAGGGACTACAAATAAATAAGTTTCCATATTCTTCCACTATTTTACACATCTGTTTGCCCACATATGTTTCCATGATCATGAATAATTTGCATATTTCATTACCTAAAGGTCATCCGTTTTGGTATCAAGGGTGGGTAGGGTTATTAATGTGTTCTTGACATTTCACTTAGTGCGCCTGGTTGCTCATTTTCTCAGGCACTAAAGTCTCTCAGTCTTGTGTAAGCAAATGAAACTGCAACATTAGCAGGCTATTGTAACGTACTTCTGCCTAATTGTCCAGGTCATGTTTCAAACTGCCTTTAAATTCAGTTTGTGTGTCAGCTCAGACACACCATGACTTACAGTAGGAGACTTAGGAGAGCCAATCAGCTGCATCATGGGTAACATGAATCATATTCAATGTGGGTGCTTGTCGGCAGTAAATCTTGACTGAGAACTACATCTGTAAGCATCATGGCCAAAATGAATCCTAAACTGAATTTTACCAGGGGGACTCCTGACGCTCTGCACCATTATAGTTACATTTTACAGGAGGATGAAAACAGATGAGATAAATCAAATTAAAATTCGCCATTTATAGGTTATACAGTACAGCCCACTTTCAGAATAATCAATAGCTCAGCTGATGGAGAATATGGTGGAGACTTCTAAATAGGATCTAGTGGCACCAGTGGACCCTGACCGCTCGAGGGATCAACCAGAGCTTCATGTTAGTGATTTAATAGGCTGGCTTTGCCGTCTTCCCAACCTCTCCCCTCTTAAAGAACACAAACTGCTATCATTTCATGCAGTCATTTATCCAGAGATTCTGGTGTCATCCATCATATTGTCTGCATTTTTTTGTCTACTAGCATTTGATCAATACTGGAAAATCCTCATTTATCATCCTCAAGCACTAGTGCGACTGCCTGGCCACTTCTGATAAAGCCATCATGGTTTCCTTCCAGTCACTTAAAGTAAGATTCTTCTGTATTTTATATCATAATGACAAAAATAGGCTATAAAGCAATCAAGTTCATGTCTATGAACAGTAACTAAGTAACTAAATGATCTGTTGAAATACTTAAAGGAGAGCCCAGATATTTCCCAGAACTTGCATAAGCAGCACTTGGTGGATCATCACAATTTTGCTGTAAGCGGATATCTTAGCTTGCAGACACTAAATAATGGTGAAAATATACTGTAGTGCAATCCTTTGTTGGAGACATGGTAAAACCAGGATTTAGTGGGTCTTTGTAGATATGTGGGAACAAAGAGTGTAGAGAACAGTGGATAATATCCGCCTGTGAAGTATAGAGGGAGCCTTTTTTTAAATTCAAAGTAAAGGTCTGTCTTCTCATACACCAAAGTCCAGCTGGCAAATGTTTCAACTATAAAAGCAGAGACTTAGGGAGTATAGAAGGTGACAAAGAGATAAAACTACAGTGTAGGAGGATGATTTTAAAGTCGGTATGTTGATGGTTCTGGTTCTTGAAAGACATAATGAGGGTATAAGCTACTTGCTGGACACACTTGATCTCCCCTCCTGTGTTTTCTACCATCATTATGGCATGACAGATGACTGGCTGCGTGTAACTTGAGCCAAACCATTTGGAAAAACTCCCCTCTTGGTCTGAAGAACAAAAACCTCATGAGGAAGTAATGCCTTGAATTAGATTTGCTCTCCATCCAACTCAAAACCACCAAGGCCTATTGTTCGAAACAGCAGGAAATCAATGTCACCATTACATTTTACAAGAGATCGTTAAGTTTTTGTGTGTCATTGTGTACTTGCATGTGTGTGACAAGGCATTAGTTTGTGAGATATCAGTGAAAATATCTCCCCCTCTCACGCACTAATCACATCATGCTGCTACGCCATTATTTCTCATGAATAGAGACAGTGCGGCAGAAACCTTTGACAATAACTGTCTAATCACAAGATATGTTTTATATTCATATTCATAAGATATGCTCCAGTCCCATCATAACATTTCTACGAACCACAACACTTAAACATCACCCCCCTATGGCTGTAATTGCTATGGCAAATACCCATAATTTTATACATGCACTGTGGAGAAAAACCCCTTCGTGAGGACGCACTGAGCTGAGCAAATCTGGCAATACATACACAATCATTGATTTACTGCCAGAAAAAGTGAAAATGAATCTTTGCTTCCTGTTGAGAAAAAGTGCAGATGATTCCAATAATAATAAGCAGAAGTCATGCTTTTCATATGCAGAAATTTCTGAGTTTCTTAAAGAATTACATAGAGGAGTGCACTGATTTGATTCCATATTGATCCCCTGGCTTTAACCAAGAAAGTATTGATTGATACTGACTTTTACAAAACAAGCATTTCTATATTTTCAAGTGTTTTTTTCCCTGTCACCGGGGGCACATTGTGTATTCCAGTCAGCTATATGTTGCCATTAGTTACTGCATGTTAGTTGTTGGTGTGTGTCTCCTCTCATCACATAAAATGGCTTTTCTTCTGTGCATCAAGTAAAATAAAAAAAACAAGCCCAGGAGAGATCAAGGAGTTGCTTTCATATTCACTTTTGTGTTTCTTGCACCTCTGCAAATGGCCTAACAAGTGTATGATAGATGATGAAAGGGCATATTCAAACAGATGGAAATCCATTAAAGGTTAAGAGAAGGTATTTGCGGGAGGTTCTCTATGTATTTCACGTTTTGTCAATAAATATGGATGTCAAAAGAGTTTTTTTTCCCAATGCAATTCCATGCCCATCTCAATGTGTTATAAGATTCAGTTTAAATGAGGACTGAGTCACAAGACTCACTAAAAAAAGGGTAAGGACAAGAAGAGGCTTCAGCAGAGATTTAGGCAGATGAGAAAACTTATTCATCATCCAACTTATTTGACGGGTTTTGAGAGAGTACTGCTGTACTTTTTCACATTTCAAAAGTCCAAGTGGTTAAATTGAGCATCAAGTATGATTTCTAACAGAAACCATGCATTTTTAATGTCAACATTTGTCTAGAACTGATGCATTTCGTTGTGAGTGCAAAGATGCATTAAAATGACTGCAGCTTACGATGGCACCAGCTCCTTCTGTGGCGACGAACTGATGACCTTTCATAAAGTCTTTTTATTAAACGTCAACTGAGCCTGGTGAAAGACTAATGCTATTTGCTGTTTCACTAGAGAGGGAATAGAGTTTTGGAAAATGTCCTGCGCTAATAAATATTCAGCCAGTGACATTTCAGAACTGAAGCCAGGCACCCAAAAAAACATCATATTATGTGGCAGTCTCCAAAACAATATTTGCCAAACAAATGTCTAAAGGTGAGTTAATTTAGATGATCCAATATGGAGAAATCTGCAAACCATAATATCAACAGGTGTCCATTATAAAGGGAAAATAAGATCGATCTTGGAGGAGGAAATGTTGTGATTTGTTTTACAAACAATCATCCATCAATCTTCTTTACCACTTATCCTCTAGAGGGTTGTGGGGGAGCTGGAGCCAATCTCAGTTGACATTGGGTAAGAGGCGGGGTACACCCTGGACAGGTTGCCAAGCAATCACAGAGCTAACATACAGAGACAGACAACCATTAACACTCACATTCACACCTACGGCCAATTTAGAGTCACCTAACCTGCATGTTTTTGGTTATATGGGAGGAAGTACCCTGAGAGAAAGCTCGCAGGCACGGTGAGAACATACAAACTTCACACAGAATTTCCACAAAGTCATATTTTTTAAAATTCTGAATGGCGCAGATGTATTATTCTGAAAGAGTGATGTGAGCAGGTGTGAGCTGCATAAATCATGTTAATCTGATAAGTCCCTAAGGTGAAGAATGAAACTAAGCAAATTTAATGTTCCCTTCTGTTGTGTGCCAACGCTTGACCATGTCATGAATCATTTACTTCATTTGGACACACTTTAAACTCGCTGGCCCACCCTGGGTCATTTTTGCCGTAATTTATTGCCCCCCAAACAATAATGGAGCTCCCTGAATTTTCATCCAATCTTGTTTTAAATTATGATGGAATGGCGATATTGATATTCATGTTGCAAGTGTCCCAATGTCCTTGCTACTGATTTTTAAATCTTTTACCTTTCAACAACGTGTGTCTGGCCAAACTCATAACCATAGCCACCTTGTCTTTAGTCTGGGTCTGAAAATATCATCAGTGGAAATTATGGACATGTTTGTATCTGATCGCCAATGCATTGCTGTTAACTCTTTAACTGTGTTGCTTTAAATACACTCACGTCTTTAATGAGCATAGTGCCTCTAAATTCTGTACACCATTTAATTTCCATGGCAATGTGTTTCCAGATTTCTCCTATACCAATGATTCGGTTCATTCTTTTAATTCTCTGTGTTCCTCAACCTTAGATCTGATATCTCCTTTGAAGACTAGATCTAACTTGAAGACTAGAAAACAACCATGGTTAAATGACAGTACTTGAAGCTGTAAAAGGAAATGCAGAAAAAAGCAGAACGTAGATGAAAGAAATCAGGTCTCCAGCTCCACTTTGTGGCTATGAAAGAGTTTTTTTCTTTATAATAGGATGGTGAAAGAATGCAAGATCATGCTATTTTTCTGAATTTATTTCTGCCCATAAACACAACCTCAGATTCCTATTTAAGACTGTCGATCAGTTAGTAAACTCAGCCTCTCCTTGTGCCTGTGTTGATTGTGATGCTGTCTGTGAAAATCACACTTTACTGGAAAGGTGGAGTCAATAAGACTTAGTATTGCCCCCAATCCTACCTTTTTAGATGGTGACCACCCAAACCAGGATACTTTGAGCTATTTTTCCCCTATTACTCTGCCTTCACTTCTAGAAATCATGTCTCATATGAGAGTATTCTCCAGCCTTCTTGACATAATTCAAGCTAAGTATTTATTTGAAGCCATGAAATGTATTTGCTTTATATTTTGAACACCTCACTGTCTGCTGGTTGTGTCCCAGATTACTTTTAAATTGCCTGCGTCCAACCAGTCCTAAATAAACTGGGGCTTGATCCTACCCTCCTAGATTTCTAAACTGCCTTTTATTTCAAAGATTCTTGAAAAAATGGTTTCAATCACAACACACCTGTTTTAGCCTCTTAACATTGGCTCCCTGTTTGTTTCAGGATTGATTTTAAGATTTCATAGATTATCTTTAAGGTTCTTCATGACCTGGCTCCAGATTAGATTTTAGACTTTTTAATCCCTTATGAACCTTTATTTAGTTTGAGATCCTTGGGCAGAGAGAGGTCTTCTGTCTCTTCCAGAGTCCAGGCTGAAAATTAAAGGGGACAGAGCCTTTGCCATCAAGGCCCTGAGGCTCTGGAACAACCTGCCCAAGGAAATAAGGCTGTCTGAGTCAGTAGCCATGTTTCCATCTAATTGTCAAGCGGATTTTAAGCAACATTTATAATATTTCAAAAAAGAAAAAAAGAAAATGCAAATTGTGTGCGTTTCCATCAATTGGTTTGGAGTGAATAAACTAGGCTACGCAAGTGATGTTAGAAGTTGCTACATTACGCATGACTGTAATGAACAGAGTAAGAGAAGTAGAGGTTGCGAACCAAAATTAAAAACAAGTTGCCTTGGCCATCTGGAGAGAAAATTTGTTTCAATTGGGCAAGTTGTAATTGTTCTTTCATGTCAGCCAGTATTGGTTGTTGCCACTACCAGCCATGTTTTCACGCATTATTGGAATATTCGGGAAGACACCAACAGCAGAAACAGCTGATCAGTCATGTGAGTTAAATGTTGCTACATCAGAACTTATTCAACTAAGGTGATTCCATTTCCATTTTTTATGGGCTTTAGTTTATTTTAATCTGTTTTAAATGTGTTTTGTGTTGTGTTTTTTAATTATAAAGCACTTTATAAAAATTTGTTTTGAAAGGTGCTACATTCATTACAGTTCAGTATTATTATTATTATTATTAATAATGACATTTTATATGGCTTTTTTCTGCATAAATTTCAGACAGCTTCACTGTCATTGCAGGTCATGACAGAATGGTGATGACATCCTTATTATCACAATGAATGACAATGGGGTAATAGTCAGCAGACTGAATAGGCCAGTGATCATGACCAGAAACACATATGCTCTAAATCACACCTCTCACAGGCAGAGTGTGTGTGTTGATTGCATACTAGATGAAAATTACTTTCAAACAGACCCACCAAAATCTGCATGAATAAATTGAACAAATGTAAACATCAGTGTAGTGAAGTCTTTTCCATTCAGGCATTTTGTCTCAGCGTAAGGGCAGATGATGGATGTAATGATTTTTAATTTTATTTTTTTATTTATAGCATTCAAGATTATAGACAATATTAGAGAAAAGGCTGGGTTTGCATCTGTCATGTAGTCTGCTGCACCCTTGATTCCCCTTCTTTTTGAGATGAAGGGACACAATGGGGAACCCTGGAGCTTTATAAACTGCCAAGTCCCTGTATCATTAAAACTTTTAGACAGTCAAAACACAGTACTTTCTCACCCTGCAAAAACCACTGACTCACTGGACACGTAACCAATTCCAGTGGGCGAGTAGATGTGGCCTTAAATGGTTTTACAGCAGCGAACACTGCACTACCTTCAACCTACACTCTGCTGGTGTAAAAGTAGCTCCAGTAGAAAATGGGTGGTAAAGATTCTTGACTCTGTTAAGACATGTTTTAATTGCAAATATTATGAATATGTCACAGAAAGTACAAGCAAATCTTCAAATGGGGTCACTCCAGGCTTGAATTGCAAATACTTCACATTTTTCACATTTGTTCTATTTGCACCCATATACTCTCTATTATGATTGTTAACACCATTAACCCAAACCAGATGTTTTATACATATGATAATATATCTTCTTGGATCAGATCAGTAACCTGCATTTTCTCCACCCCAGATAATCAAATTTAAAGTGGCATACATACAGTACACTTGTGGTAATTCTGCTCCATATGCACTGAGCTATATCAGTTTCCTTCTATGAAAAGCTGTATTGAGAATCTTCTTTGGACTGTTGTCTCATAGTTTGTACATTACATTAACTAAGTACAGCATTGCAGTATACAACAGTATCTAAAACACCCACTTATAATGTATTTCCCCGTAATTCCATCAGTGAATCAGTTTCACACAACTCCTGCCACGAAATTACTCAAAGTTACCATGGCCTCCATTCGCTCTGTGCACGACTGACTGTGCTTTGCACCATGCACCATTAATTTCACTAAATCAGAGTTGTTGAAGTGTAAATGTTATCCAAGGTCAACACAGTTTGACTCCAAACCCATCTCCACTCCTCATAAGGCATCACGACTTTATCCAACTTTTTCCTCACTGAAGGTTGCATTAGAATCAGACATTGGAAACAAATGAAATGATGGGCTTCCATATGAAAAGGTATGTTTACATTTTATTTTCAAAAAAATAGCACTAATAAAGATTTGTCACTGCTGCTCATTCACTCATTTTGATATACATTGAGTACCCTATGTATATATGCAGCCTTAGAAATGTGGTGAATATGTACTACAGTATTTCTCATTAAAAATGTCAATGCTGCATGCAGTTTACCTTTACATGAAGCAGTTAATTTTTCCAGAGTAAAAACTACTGATTTTACACAAAGGATGCTTCCTTACTGATATGTGAACACTGAAAAAATATGATTAACAGAGGTTCAGGGCATTTTTTACACGACACTTCTAACTAACGTCTGGGTAAAATTTGATATTTTTTCACTCATTAAAATATTTAATTAGCGTGCATGACCTTGATTCTGCAGAGGTTCAGACTAGTGTAGTATATACTACCCAGGTGTATCTCTTTTATGTAGTTAAACTCTCAAATGGTGCCTGTTCTCTCACATATTTTTAGATAAGCTAAATCCTGTCTGAGTTATTGTGATGAGTTTGCAAAAGTATCTCTCACTTCCCATCCTATTCTCTTTCATCTCCTGGGGTGGCCACTGAATATAAGGATACATTATTCATCCTCAGACAATGAGCCAAAACTCGTCTCCATGGTTACCAGGGGTGCGACAGATAATGTCAATAGCTGGCTGGTGTCTAATCCCTAAGCTGTCTTAATTGTGTGATCTCTCTCCCTTTCTGTCTCTGTCCCGAACCACCTTCTGTATACACGGTGCTGTGGCAAGGGTGTTCAGTGAGTTAGATTATGGCAGACATTGTGGTATCGACCAGGTCTGACCTCTCTATAGTGTAACCACGCATATCAGTTGTATGATGACTTATTACTTTGTGGAGATGGAGTCTCATGAAGGGAGTCTGTCCATATTAAGGATTAAGCATGGTAAATGAGCTTTGTTCACAATCTATACTGCCCCCACCTCTCTATATCTACATTATCTACTGCAATATCCATTAACCTCTACCCCAACACACACACACTGCCCAATCTCTGGTTTCTCTCAAGTGGTTATTAGTCTTCCCACAGGGCACATGACATATAGACGCACATTATATCAGAGTGCTCATTATGTTTGCACCATCAGAGCTTTTTGTGTATGGGAAGAGGGTAACACACTGCACCCAGTCACTATGGCGATGTCAACAAAACGTGGTTGACAAAGGTGAGGAGGCCTCAGGGCATTGGAAATCTCTTAAGCTTTTGTAAGTTGTCACAGAAACTGCATGCAGCTCTTCAAAGAATCAACATATGTTGAGAAAGAAATATGTTAAACAGGCAGGCTGGCTGGAGGAGAAGAGCAGCATTGAACAAACAGTTAATAGCCTTAAAAAGACAATGGACTGACACAAAGACAAAGAGTAGTTGCCAACAAGAATAATACCAAAACAAGTTGGTTAGGTACGATTAGAGCAATAAGTTAAGAAGTGCTATGAAACAGTCAGTTGCTTCAAACATCATGCATCACCACTGTGCTGAATCTGCAGCTGAAAACAAATTCATGATTAACAAACAGGCAGGAAGCTTGACAGACAGGTAAGTAAGACTGCAGCCATGTAACCAAACAAATTGTAAACCCTGCAAATAATGTGACTGAATAGATGCTACAGAAGACTCATTATTCCTGACCTGACAGCTAAAATTAGACCACCACAATTTCCCATAGAGAATGAAACACCTCTTTTTAATTTTACTGCGTGATAAAGTTAATAACCTAATCCAATATTAATTCAGCAAGTTTACTATAGCAATGCCTGTCTGCATACCACTATTAAAGCAAAATTGGCAGGATGTCTTATCAATAAGGCCACATTATTGAAATAATTGACAGTAGCTTTGAGTAATTGGTTTGTTAAGGAGCCAACTGAGAGGATTTGAGGGTCAAGGTATGGAGGATCATGTAATAATAAAAACCGCAGCTATAGTGCAAAAGTTATGCAGGAAAATGCTTTTTTGTTTCACAGAATTAACCAATTTGACCCACTTGACATGTGTAAGCTGTCATTTAAATTTAGAAGAAAATGTTATTATTCATAATTCATCATACAGGACGGATACAAAAGATTCTGGGCTCTGTTCTTGTGAATCAATGAAGCACGGATGAACACAGCATGCTGACTGGGATTTGGCTCTTTTAGGGGAGAGGTGTGATTACAGGGAATACATTTTCCGGTGTGTTAGGTGTTTGCATCACGACCACAAAATTGCTTATTTTCCTTCACAACATTTAAAGGAAAATATCCTGCCACAAACACTTCTCCCAAGAGGAAACTGATGTCCTTGTACTGGATGAGCAGAAACACCACAAGCTAATACACGGCATCCAAAATTAAACTACTTTAGGGGAGATAGGCTGAGTTACTCTGCTCCTGGGAGACCTGTTACTCAGAGTAAGAAATGGCTGATTTATATTAGAGCCAAGCAGATGCAGGGGTGGACCGCAGTGACAGCTTTGCTACAGGAATAGCACCTCAGCCATAAGTCTTACAACTACAGGGTGCTGGCACCTCCGCAATTCCCACCTCATGCAACATGATGATGGTTCTATAGTTGACATTCATTCATATAGCCACATGGATGAGTAGATCATTTTTATCCTGCTTGAAATTATGTTGATATCAAATTTAAAAAGGTGAAAACACTTTATGGTAAAGGTACATGAATTGCCTGCATTAATTAACACATTGCTCTTGCATTAAGGAATGAATGAGATACTCTTCATTCTTCTAAATTCTTGATAGTTCATGAGGTATTCCAGGAATGAAACCATGCTTCTTTTTCATGCATGAAGTGAATGAATTGATTAATTGATTCATGTACCCTTACCCTAAAGTGTTAGCAAATTTCCTAACAAACATGTAAGGTATCATCACCACCAAGAGCTTGTAAGCTTTTGAACATGACCTTGACTGCTGTTTGATGAGCGGGTGGGTGTTGCAAGCACAAATTATAGACTGTCAGACTGTCAACAAAAACGTGCATGCATCCAACCAAAAAGTCACTTTGCAGTGGCAAGTGTTGTGCAAAACTAGAGCCTCATTTTCCCTGGGGACCAAAGCTGTTTCAAATCCCATCACCTGTATGACTCTCTGTGTATACTCTGTCCGTCTGTATTAGTGTGTATGTTTGTACCAGCGTGTGTGAAACTGTCACATCTTGAGTCAGACCTCCATCACTTCAGTATAGCACCTGCAGTTTCCCAGGCCAGTCATCCATTAAGCCTCTGATTGCAGAAGGAGGCCCTGGGTACATTCTGTGCTGACACCCTGGTGCCAAAAACAGCAGGCTGATATTCACCAGCATCACAGCCTTAACTGTTTTTAATTATCTCACCATCTCTTTCTCTCTTTCTAACATGGTTAAATTTAGGCATAAGTATGTACTATGTATTCTTTTCGGGCATTCAATCATGCCTTGTATGCACCCAGGGGACACAGAAAATAAGTGCAAAGTATCAAAACAGCTGTTTACCTATCAGCGGTTACACTGACAAATTGAACTAGAAGCATGTCTGTTTAATTCAGGAGGAAATGCAGTTTAGTGGATCAAAAATATCAGGGTATGAACACAGAAAAATTGTCAGGCTGTTGTCACTGTAACCCATGCACGTCACTTGATGATGGTTAACCTGGAATTTGAGCATTTTCATTTATCTGCTATTTGGAGGGTGCACTCATTGAGAGTTCTCTGAATAAGAGCTTCAGCTATCTGTAATGAATATAAAATATTTTCAGTTTTTTACAACAGTAGTGAACAATAAAACACACTGTCATTACCAGTCTTTAAAACTGTAGACTGTGTGTGTGTGTGGTACAGCCAGGTAACAGGAAATGTTGAAGCACTTTAGGCGCTTTGTGTAATTTTTTAGTAACAATTTTCACCACCAGATTTTGATGTGCATTTGGGACTGTTGTGCTGCATGCTTGACCCTGCCGTTCATCTCCATTTCAACCTCCACACTAGCAGGATCAGAGGGGCTCAGCTTTCATATGTTTCTAATTTTGTCTGTTAAATTAAAATTCACAGCAGCAACACTTCAACTGTCATTCACATCGCTGAATTCATAATGCAGAGAATGACCTGCTGGGCTGCTGTGCCTACTGCATCACACTCTGACAGGGCTTCAATTTAAGCTTTCCTCACCTGAAATTCTGTAGTTCTGCTGCATGTTAACTACTGTCAAGTATTACATTTCATGGCAGGCTCTGACAGCTCCCCCCCCCCCCCACCCTCAAACAATTTGGTGTACTGTATGGTGTCCTATGAGAACTATATTAATTTATATGTTAAATACAATAAATGTGCAGCAAATTACTTTGGTTGCCTTGGAGCAGAAACATATTAATGAACAACACAGCATCAAAGAAAGAGAGAACAACAGGAAATAATACAAAGCAATGAAAACATGTAATGGACAGCAGGCTGCACACATCAGCATCTAATATCTATGTGCATTCAAGCGCTGCTGCAGCAGTTCTACAGCCAATGTAACACAAGGTCAACAGAACAGACTGAATGACATCCATGTAATTAATTATGAGCATGACAGCAACATGGAAATCATTTCTCAAGCTAATGAATGGTAGAAATGTGTACGTCTATGTTTGTGTGTGTGTGTATTTGTGTGAGACATTTGGAGTGTGTGAGACAGGACATTGGCCATCTGCAATGACGGGCTAGTATTTACATGGCAGGGGAAGGAGAGACGTCAGTGCCAGACAGATTAGAGATAAACACAGCTACTTAGCCATAAGATATAGTCAACACCAACACCAAACTGGACTGAGAATCCATCTGACAGAGATCACATGACATGTACAAATTTCGCAAACATTTTACTCCCATCTATAAATCAAATTTGATAAATTAGAGATCCAACAAGACACATTTTATCATCATGACACAGTTTTGTACGCATTCATAAATCTGACAGTGTCAACAATGAATGCAGATTTGCATACCTTGACACATTTCTGTGTGTATGTTCTTCCAAATATATAGTTGTGAATAAACAAGTTTGCATGTTCTCTTTGAATATATAAAGGAGACAATAATGCACGTGTGCATCCTATATACTGTATTTATCCTCATTATCCTTTGTGGTTCTCTATGTGTTGTCATAGAAATGTCTCAGTTGTGAGATCTGTGAAACCAATAGGATTTTATCCTATTCTTTGCTGCTGCAACAAACCTTCATTATTCCACGCAAAGTCTGTCTGAATTCATCTAGCATGTTTTATCCCTTCATGCATGGCTTTTAGTCAAGCTTGCATAATCATATACAATAAATGTCCTTGGGCTGCAATTTCCTCAAGTAAATCTATTTTCTTGAAGTAAGCAAAACACAGAAGACTTTAAATGACCCCAGTGCTGTACGCATGTAAATTCTATTCCATTCCTGTCTCAGTGTAATAATCCATATTGATATTTTCTGTATCATTTGGAAGAAGGTGGAATGTTTTTTGCCAGCCTTTTGTAGCTGGAATTAAAGTTTCACTCAAAATCTAAAGGTTGTTCACAGCTGCTTGATGAAGGCTCCATTCATCAATGCTTCAACAAGATCTCCGTGTAACTGAATGTCCTTGGAAGTTTAAGGAGGGAAATTTGTTAAGAAAGGTAAGTTGTTAATCAATTTTCACTTTTAAATGCCACTGAAATCCTGCAGAGGAGAGTGCCCTTTCCTTTGACTTCTTAAGTTAGTCAAGTAATTATTAGTTCTATCTAACACAGGCTCTGCCCTGTACTGGATGGTATGTAGAGTCCACTAGAGGGCTCCACCTGTGCTTATAGGAGTAAAGTTACAATATTGTAACCTTCGTTTTCACTGATAAGACAGAGTAAAAAAACCAACAAACAAAAAACCCCACAAAAAACAAACACAAACACGAAAATTAAAGATCTCCTCCAGACATTGTTAGAGACATGTTAAATTACTCTGCTTGGAGTCACAATTTGTGTCTGATATGGCTTTTCTACAAAAAAATTTAATTAACTAGTTAAAAATTCCTGAAATGACATCTACTCCTTTTCCCTTACTGAATCTATGAATATGTTAGTATTTTTCATTTTAAAGTTTAAAAGTTTAACTGTTGGACCCAAGATGAGTCCTACTTCACTGAACAGTCCATTTTCATCCAACTTAATGAATAAGATGCAGAACACTTTTTTGAGTGTAGGGGGACTTTAAAAAGCTCTCTGCAGCATGACAAATGATACCCAATGAGCTGGTTGAGTACTAATTTCATGAAGGTTATTCACTTCCAAATTAATCTGGTCCAATGAGTCAGGTAAGGACTCTGGTGGTGCAAATTTAGTACTTTGCAACTCCAATTGATTTTCTGTATTTAACATAAATTGACTAATCAAATGATTCTGTGTGGGCAGCTAAAACAATGCTACCCTTATGCTTATGGACACCTTTCAGTACCCCCCAAAATTGACAATTTTAGCAAAATACCTGCATACTTTTTTGACATGCCAACCATGCACAGCAGGCTGAGTGTTTTCTGCCAGAAACACTGATTTTCCTTTTCTAAATATAGTTGGCTATGTCTGGAAGTGTGTGTGATGGCAGGACAAGGGGATTGAGCTGTAATCATAGACACTCTAATTAGCGCTCTAGGCATGTAGTGTAGGCAGCTGAGGCACAAATAGATACACTGCTCATGCTTACATGCACGCACACACACACAAGTTATCCATGCACATAGATTTGGGGTAATAACCATGAGGGATAGGCAGTAGCTCAAAAGTTCAGTACTGGAGAAGTTTTAAAGGTTGGTAATGATAATGATCAGTCTGTGAGTTGCCACTGTTTCTCAAACCCTCTGAAAGGGATTTGCTACATTTAATGGTCTTATTTTTATTGATTCTGCAATTGTTGGTGCTTTTCATTGACCTTTTGGAAAATTTGAGGAGTAAGGAGCCACCAGTAAAGCCACCTTAATGCTATTATGCTTGACTGCTACGGGAGGCTGCTTTAACTGTCAACAGCACATTCGATTCTCATCTTTGAAGAAGGACAAGGGTGACAGAAAGACGGTAACTGACAAATTGGATGCAGAATTGCAAAGATGAACAGAGCCAGGGGAGGAGACTGATGGTAAATCTGGAAAGCCGTGACAGCGCATCAGTGAGGACATTTTGAAAAAGGCACATGACAAAAGGGGGAGAGAGGGAGGAGGAGGAGAGGAGGTGAAAAGGGAACATTGTGTGGGATGAAGCAAGATGAAAAGAAGCAAATATTTCCAGAATTAAATGTATGCATTAAAAATGTCCAACTTTGTATAAAAGCAGATAATGTTTGTGTAATTTGTCCTACATGATCGTGGGCATATTTGACAAACACTTTAGTATATGTTTAAGTTTATGTTTTTTTAAGTTTTATGTGTTTTGTATGGAAAAAAAACGATATGGTACAATGTGGTACTAATTTATCACACTAAACATACAACAAATAACAAGTACTGTATAACCTATGAAATTGATCATAATAATGTAAGACATAATATATAAACATTGTATTTTTTTATTTACTAAGTATATAACTTTGATATTTTACATTGTTTGAAATTCTAACACCTTTTTTCATATTGTGTAAAATTGTATGGCAAAGAAGATTCAAAATTCAATACTTTATTGCCATATCAACATGATTGATTGGAATTAGTCTTAGTGAGCTCACTTAAACAAAAATAGAAAAAGACATAAATAATAAAACCACTCACTCATAAAGCACATAATGCATTAAACAAAGTATAAAAAAGTAATATCTACACATAAAATAATCATAAAAACATAAAACAAATGGGTACAATACAATCCAACATACATAAACAACATGAATAAAACACAAGCACCTGTAGGGAAATTAGCAGCAACATCAAATGACCCACTAGTTAAAGTGCTTCAAGTGCGTTAGTAAGTAGTAAGTAAGTTTATTTAATATAGCACCTTTCACAGAGCAGGACACAAAGTGCTTCACAAGAGTAAAATTGTTAAAGAAATAAGACCGTAAAAATAGTACAATATAAGATACAATAAAAGAAACAAACAATAAAACATAAGTAACAGCATACCTTAAAAACACATAAAATACAAACAGTAGACATTATGAGGTGAGACAAAGGCCAATTTGAATAAATTAGTCTTTAGCTGTTTTTAAAGGCATCAACAGAGACCACAAATCGTATGTTGATGGGAAGAGTGTTCCACAGTGTTGGAGCCACCACTGAAAAAGCCTGATCACCTTTTCTTTTCAGTCGAGCACGACAAATAACCAGTAAGCCCTGGTCAGAAGACCTAAGTGACGTACTGGTGATATAAGGATGGAGCAAGTCAGAGATGTACACAGGTGCCTGACCATGCAGGGCTCTATATGTGAAAACAAGAAACTTAAAATGAATCCGAAATCTGATGGGAAGCCAATGTAAAGATGATAAGATATGTGTGATGTGTGTCTGTGCATCAGCCTTGCAGCAGCGTTTTGGACCATTTGTAGACAGCCAGAGACAACTTACTGAGGCAGAGAATTGCAGTGGTCTAGCCAGGATGAAATAAAAGCGTTAACAATCATCTCTAGCTCAGGCTGTGATACAACAGACCTGAGTTTGGCAATGTTTCTTTAATGGACAGAAACATGTACTGGTTAGCGATTTGATATATTGATTGAGCAACTCTGGAAGCTACACTATCTGAAGCAATGATAAAGACCTCTGTCTTACTTGCGTTTAGTTGTAAAAAGTTGTTAGCCATCCAGTCCTTTATGGCAGTCAGACAATTGTACAAAACAGATAGTTTATCAGTCTTATCAGGTTAAAAAGAGACATACAGCTGGATATCATCAGTGTAAGAAGAGAGTCCTTTAATTTTGCTGATAATATGTCTTAAGGGAAGCATATACATAGCAAATAGTATAGGACCCAAGACAGAACCCTGGGGCACACCACAGGAAAGAGCAGGAGTTTCAGTCATGAAGGGACCAAGTGACAGAAAAACTCCTATCCGAGAGATAGGTGGAGAACAAGTCCAGGGCACTCCTAGAGACACCCACGCATTGCCTAAGCCTTTCAATCAGGATGCTGTGATCTACAGTATCAAAAGCTGCACTAAGATCCAGCAGCAACAAAACAGAGCATTCACCCACATCAGAAGACATCATTATGTCATTGGAGACCCTGAGAGGAGCAGTTTCAGCGGAATGCTTCTGACGGCAACAACTTTCTCTAAGACCTTTGAAATAAAAGGCAGCTTAGTTTTAGTTTTTGGGAAGGGATGGGTCGAGGTTAGTTTTTTCAAAAGAGGCTGAAAAACTGCATGTTAAAAACATCTTCCCTATTGCACTTATGTACAATTATTTAAACCGTCCAAGTGGCCTGCAGTGCTATGTTTGGAGTGTTAAGGAGGCAGACAGCTTCAGGATATGTGCTATTCTGGAACCTGGATGAAGCTGAAACAGAAGCTGCTGCTAATTAACTGTCTGATGTGTTGATTATTCACAAGAATCACACACTCACATACACACACATGCACACAATCACATAGCCTTTTAATATAATTACCACCCTCCTTGATGCCTGTCTTCTATCTTCTTTTTTCTCTCCTCTATCTAACAGTTATCTTGAGTTTATGCTTCATAAGCTTCATCATTCTACTGTAGTTACTTTGTTACTTATAGGCATTCATGCATCTTTTCCACACTGGTCAGCAGCTCTTCCTGGAAACATCCGATCCTTTCTGAATGAAGCATGTAATTAAAATAAATGCTTGTCTGCTCTTGGCTGTTGCCCTTTAAAGTGCCTCTGTCTTGACAACATTTTGACATCCCTTTACTCACCTGCTACCTGAGCTCCAGTCTGTTGGTAGAAATGACACGCTATTGACTGCAGATTATAAATATGCATTGTGCATGAAAAGTAGGGCTCATGCTCAGAGATGAGATATACAGTTTTTTTTACAGAGAAGAATTGTCAACCATCAAAGGGAAATAAATAAATAAAAACTATTTCCCAGTTGCTTTTCATTTCATAAACCCACAGTGCATGAACCTAACTAAATTATCCTGTCATGCATCATTAGATTATGGCGACCGTGTGTGTCTGTGTGTATGCATAAGTGTGTTTTAATGCAGTATATATGGCATCTTACTTTTTTGATTAATTTTGTTTGGGCTCAGTGTACAACCAAGATAATAACTTGTCTCCTGAGGAGCATCTGGGGAATGCATTAACAGGAAAGTTAAATAGATCTATCAGTAGTATTAATAAGAGACTGTGAAGCAGTGCGGTATATAGTATGTGGGAGTTATTTACTGTTTACAAACATGTCATACAACTTTGTCATTGCAGTGTTCCCCTGAGTAACATCTAAACAAATCTGGGAAAGCTGCTTTTGTACTTTGGCTATCATGCCCTCTCCATGTTAACACAGCCCAGGCAACTTATTCTCCAGCTCAAATTTAATTACAACTCAGTATGCCGGGGATTATGCAAAGTAAGTAAACATGAGAAGAATGACACAGTGGGTTTGTCCCCTGAGGTCTTGCTGCAATAGCATTCACAGATGATTATTCATCATGTTTTTTTTAGTAAATTAAGGATCAACCTTAAAAAACCTGTTTAGCACAGACGTGCATTGTTTGACATTTTCAATTATCACTACCAGTGTAAGAACAGTACTTTTCTGCAAAAACATTTTTAACAAAATAAGCCAAAAGTTTCAAATGCACCAGATTTTTTTATGTCATCTTAACACAAATGGCCATACCAGATCTTTGCCTGAATGATATACAGTATATAATTAACAAAACTGTAATTATGTCAGACAATATCTGTTTAAAATAAAACAAAGAATAAGTAAATGACCTAGAACATGTTGCCAGTTTTTTGCACTGGACAGTTTCTGGTCAATACTCAAAAAGTCACAGACTTAGCTAAGCACAGAACCTGATTTGAAGAGATGTTTGACACAGTGGCGCAACAAGTCAAAGTGGTGTTGTTATGGCACAGCTTTAGAGGATTAGATGTTTTTAATGTTAAGTCAACTAGAATACAAACTGCATGTGGATAAAAAAAATAACTCTGGCATTATGACAACTGTGAGAGGATAATCCATTTTAACTGTGCTTTTGTAAGCCTTTCAGACAACAGAATAATCATACTGTAAGCGTTAATATATTTCACTTTTCACTTTTCACTTATTTTATTTATTTCATTATTTATCACTATGAAAAATTATTTGTGGAAAGATTTTAAAGATATTGTCATTTAAACCCCAAAGACCATGTTAGCACGAGGAACAGAGAAAGGAATTGGGCACAATGTAAAATGTATTGACAGCTAGTGTAATACCTACAGTATAGACTGGAGTCATGTGGGTTACTGAACACAACAGTCACCTTTTGGGTTTTTTTTCCCCCACATTCTTTGCCAAAATCCATTTGCTTGTACAAGCACAACACAGAGAATGTAACTGACCTTTTGTAAGTTGTCCTCGAAAGTTAATTACCAGAGATCACTCTGTTATTTGGGTTAACCTGTTCCATACACAACTGAGAAATATGTTGTTGCTCTGAGCAAAAACAATAAATAGAATATCCTTGTCCATCTGGAGTCTCCCACCCAGAGATTGAGAAGATACTGCCGCCAGCCGCTTACACACACACACATGCACACACACATGCATACAAGTGAGTAATAGCATGCAGGTTACCTAAAGCCAGATATAATGAGAAACGAAAATAATTTAATAGTGATCCCCATATTTTCTCCCAATAACCAAATATTCCAATTACACAGAGCGAGTTTGAGTGGGTACAGTGTGAGTATGCTGTCTATGTCTGGTGAAAATGTAAAGTGATGTAAATGTCAAAGGCCATTAGGCAAGCTGGCAGGAGAAGCAATGATGTAGACACTCAGATTTAGCTGCAATTTCAATACTTGATTTTCATCCTATATACTTTTTATAGATATTTGTGAGGAAAATTATGAATTATTTTTTGTCTTTCATCAATTTAGGCCTATGAACTGTGGCTTACCCTTCACTATTGAACTGATGACCCTTTTTTACCAGTGTTGCAGGCAGTGTTTGATAAGCTAAGCCTGGGCTTTAAATCCAGTCTTAACTCCAGCTATTAAAAATAGCAGGGTGCTGGAGCTGCTAAGAGGTTAGGGGCTCCTTATTTAAGCATTAATTACAAACTACCTCTCTGTCTGAAGCAGCAGATCCTATGCTTAGTCTATATTTCCACTGCAGAGGAAAATTGATGTCTATTATAAAGCAAAACAAACTGGCAATATGATTATCAAGGAAGGAAATGACTGAAAAGACAGGTTAGCATTTTCAGATATCTACCTTGTATATTAAATATTGATATAAAACTGATAGACAGCTTTAAAAGCTGTGTAAGCCATATAAAACCCCGGAAACAATCGCACGCACAAAAATCAAACAACTTGGAACTCAAAAAGATTAATGAGGGGGTGTTGCAGAGTATTTGCAGCAACAGAATGTCCTACATATAAATGAATGATGGGCTAGATAGATAGAATGGTGTGTTTGTAAGAGTTCTTCAACCTTGGCGGTAGACACAGAATTTCATTTACACACTGTGGGATACTTATAACAATACTCACGTTGCTCTGTTGTTTCTTCTACTGGCTTCTTTTCCTGAGGGTGAATATGGGATTATGTCAATATTTCTGTTGATCCAGTGAAAAATAATACAGAAAGTCCATCACTGACCTTTTCGATCAGTAAAAAGACAGCTATGTGAGCACACTTCTGCCAAAGTGAATGCACACAAGTATATGTATTATGCATGTATTGTACACCTTTTGTATATATGCACATCTGTTTGTTTGTGCATATGTGTACATGAATAAACAGTAGTATTAGCATTGATTAGTGTTTCTGCAGGTAATTGGCATTTTTCTATCTCTACCCATGGGATCTGCTTTTGCTATGTTAATAAGCTCTCTTCAGTGGAGGCTGCACAATGCACTGAATGCAGGTGCCTTATTTTGCATTTTGAATGAACTCTTGGACCTCCTTCAAGAGGATGATGGTCAGCTGTCATATTTTCATCGACTTTCTGCTTCAAAGTGAATATTTCCTCTTTACCACAATGATTCAGGCAGTCCATGAAAAACCTGTTTCTGTATGGGAACCTCTGTCTGATTATGTAGTTCTCTTTATGATCAAGGAGATCAGGAGAGAAACTTCAATGGGACTACTTCATTAAAATGTTCTAATGTGTCCTGAATATGATGAATTAAGTCACTATTTTCATGGCAATTGTAAAATATTAAAAATAAAAGGTTCAAGGGATCTTGTCTGCTTTTGACAAATTCAGTGTCTCAACCTAATACGTTATAAATGAAAATATTTCACTTGGAAACATGAAGCTACAAAATATTTGCTCTCATTTGCTTATGGCACAACACTCCACATTCCTGTTTTCATATGCTGCTGTAAAACATGCCCTCCTTTGTTCTATTTAGAGCCGCATCTTCCTCTGCGTTTGTACTTCTTTTCGGGGAAGACCCACCACTGAAATCCCGGAGGTATGTGCCTGAGTATAACTCCGAGTCATCATTACAGGTCTGCTCCCAATCTCTTTGCCGGTTGTCATTCCACTGCCTTCACTGCATCACCCTTTCTCTCTTTCTCTCTGTTGATGGTGCAGCACCAAGAGTTGATCTTACATGAGCAGTATCTCTAAAACATGAACTTGTAATACACATTTAAATATTCATGTGTTCTGTCATATTTTTGTAGATTTTTAATCCATAATTTTCATATTTCATTTATGTAACAAAATAATCTAAACTAAAAAGGTCCACTCACTGGCTTTTTGAGGTTTTAAATGCATCTTACAGTCTTCTTCAGCAAATGGAGCTGGTCCAGTTGTCATCATGTGGTTGTTTATGGGGGGAGAAATAAAACCCCTGTCTAGGTTCAAATATGGTATTTTGCATCAATTGTGAATGGATTCTTTTGTTGTGACTGATTTTCATCACGTATTCACTGACAGCTAATGCTCATTCAGTCTCTTGTCCAGGCTCCTTGCCGTAGTGTTCCCCACAGTTGTTGCATGAAGTCATACACCACTCCAGTTTTCTTCAGTCTTTCACTAGATGTTCAGACAGCCCAGCCACATAAGGGGAGTCCCACTGGGGTGCTGCAGGGGTGATGGCGCCTTTGCTGCTGCAGCTCCTAGACTGTGGAACAGCATCCCCCAGATCTGCCCCCTCCATCGCCACTTTTAAGTCCAGGCACAAAACTTACTTTTATTCACTATTTTTTGAATCCTCCTGGTGCAGCTGATTTTTGGTTTGTGGTTATGCCCATGCGTTGTCTATTTGTGCCTGTGAGCTGTGTGCCTTGTTGTTCAAGATGGTGTTTCTTGTATTTGTGATTTTAGCTATCTGCTCTGGTCTGTACAGCACTTTGATCAACAATGGTTGTTTTTAAATGTGCTTTAAAAATAAATTTGACTTTGATTTTGGTCCCCATTGATTTAGCAGTGTCCATTCTGGTCTGCGGTCTGGGCTGGATTCCCATTTTCCATTCCTTATACAACTGACAATAAATTAAAAAAATCATACTGAGTTTTATTCATTCTTCTCTGGACATCAAATAAAACAGTACACATGTATTTGATATTTGCCATCGATCAGACTATAGCTGATGAGTTTGATTTGAACAATACTGTAAAAAAGGCATCTAGACTCCCTGATATGAATATTATTTGGCCTTGTTCATGCTCTCTGTTTGGATTGATGAGAACAGTGAACAGCTTGACGCGACAGACCTTGATATTCAGGCTTTTCACACTTTCATGAAAATGGTGCTTATGAAAATGACACTGCTTAAATGACACTGGCAAAAATTCTGAAATGCTGCCACTGTGGCCAATCCAGCTGCAATTACATAATTTGACACACACTCCAGTGCTTTCTGTTCAGCACTAACAAGGCCCAAATGCTCGTTTCGGGATTCAAGATTGACATGGAACACATGCCAAGTTTTTAGCTGCAGTTATGTAATTTAGCTTTCTGCTAGATTCATTTTTGTATGGACTGGTAGTAGAAGATTGTATGTTTGCTGTGGCAAATTTACCTTAACAACACAGTAACCTAAAAATTAGGCCTATGCATGCATCTGTTTGTTTTTTTTGTTTGTTTGTTTGTTTTTTGTCAAAGGTACAGTGTTGTTGTTGTTACAGCTAAAAACACAGAGTGGTTTAAAAGCCATGGTGCATCCATCCTTATATGACATCTGAGATCTGGCTGTCAGGTAGTACCACACACACAAACTACATTTTCTGAAAAACATATGTGAAGTTCATAATTTATTTCATTAGAATGGCGGTGAAAAAGTGGGTAAGTTGTTTTTTCCAGTTTGGGATGCATCACTTTGGATCAATATGAACTTTCTGCTTCATTACCATGTAAGTTTGTCCAAAATAAAGCAGAACATGACATTCACATTGATATCTCAAGCAGGTTTCAAATCTCTGACAATACATGCAGTAGAGGAAAAAGCAACTCTTCTGTTAGGAAAATAACAAAAAAGTGGTAAACTTTAAATTTACCCAGGAGGAGTGCCCATGGATGTTTGGGTGCCAAGAAAATGTTAGTGCGCCCTACCGTTGTCATTTACGGCAAACGGTAGTCGCTCGGGATGAATGCCTGTCAGTTATTAGTACAAATTGTACCTTCATTTTTAACACTACCCACGATGTTTTAATGAAAAAATATGCATTTCGAAAAAATAATAAAACCCTGCTAAAAACATTAATATACACAGATATGTATCAAAAACAGGACTGGAGGGATGACGTGTATGTATGGGTCCTTCGGACTTCCGGGTGTGTATAAACAGATCGTGAACGGAGTCGCCTCGCCCAAAAGATGTGAGTTTCTGCTTTGTTTTGTGTCATTTTTACTTGAAAACATTTCACGCTTATTATTTAGCATCAAGGTGCTAATAACGGTCCTTCGTCCTCTTCACTAGGTCTAAAGTAACGTTTAAAATCACCCTGACGTCGGACCCCCGGCTGCCGTACAAAGTGTGAGTACACTGACAGCTCAGCAATCACAGCACTGAATCTATGTTGGGTATTTTAACTTATCTATAACACTGATTTTACCTGAACATTACGGCAGGTTTCAGTGTTTTACGCTGTTGTGGAAACATGAGATGATGTGTTTAACTTGAGCTACATGAATGTGGTCATTGAGAAAACATCTGTCAGTGTAAAACTGATTCCCATGGTGGCACCGAAAGCACCAGCTAACAGTACTGACTCCATTTAACTTCTGCTTTAGACATTTTATATATGAAGTTAGTTTTGCAGCGTTTTGTGAGTTCTACTGAAACGAAATTGACCTGACAGCCAACCATCTCCTCTTAAGGGGTGTCATCAATGAAAAGAATGAGCTTATTTATCTGTGTGTCAACTTTGTGACCTGTGACAAAACCACAACCACAAGGGGAGAAAATTGCTAAATATACTGTGCACCTTGTACATGTACCCTGCTAGACAGACTGAGCAACACAGTTTTTGGTGACACCATACTGGTGTTCAAAAACACTGGCAGCAGTAAACTGAATGGAGAGTCATAATCTGAGTATGGATAAGCAAAGGCATATGGTTTTCCACTCAAAAATAAAAAATATACAAATTACATATACTCCCTCTCATTTATTGAGTTCTCCAGAATCTATAATGTGCAAGTATTTTTCACCTCAGAAATTGTGTATTAATAGTGTACCGTATGTGCACTAGTGTCTCCGTGGCACATTGCAGTTCCATACCGGACCACAATTTGTTTCCAAGTTAGTCGTGATGTTGCAAATCATACTCATACATACACGTATTAAACTTAGATTTAAGGTGAGCACAGAGCAACTTTCCCACTTCAGCAGATGAATGTGAAAACAGTCTTCTAGTGAGGTAATAATGAACAAGACTAGATGCACCGATCGATGGGCCATTGATTGAAATCAGCCGGTTTTCAGCTAGTCGGCCATGACCGGTGACTGGCTTTGATGAGCCTCATGTATCCGATTTTGCTGGTCATATTTTCTGCACAGAGCCGCACTACGGTTCATGTCGCGCACTCAACAGCAGCTGCAGCACAGACAGTACAGCCACACACACACACACACAACATGTTGTTGGTGTGGAAGTTCTTCAGCGTGAGTGAAGACACAAAGCTTTTGTAAAACCTTTAAGTCCAAATAAGCTGCGGGAGAACAACCTTGAAAACATGTGGAACAACTAACTTAATCAGACACTTGAAAAATCATCACCCTGGTGAACATGCCCAATTTCAAGAGGAAAAATGTAAGTTATTTAAATAGTTAATTAACATACAATTGAATTTCAATATTTAATTAAAGAAAAGTTACAAAAATGTTTGTGTATCCTGTCAGTTATAGTTCTTAGAAAGAAAAACTTTTTTTCTCATTAAATTCTTATAAGGACAGAAAATTGGCAAAAATCGGAATCGGCAGGTCAGACATTTAAAAAATCAGAATCGGCCAAGAAAATTGCAATCGCTCCATCTCTAAAGAAGACATTTATAAGTGTAGGGGGACTTTAAGGCTCCAGTTACTGTTAGATAAAATTACATTTTTGATAGCTTCAACTGTATTCCAAGTGATTTTACTTATAAAGTTCATAAAAAGAATTGCTTAAGTAGTTGATATTCTTACTATTCACTTCTAGCTAGAGCAGTGTGTACCGTATATCATCCTAGGAAGTGGAGTCCCTATCTAATTATAACCTTTTGTACAGTGTGAAGAGACTGTCGCATTAAAACTTTCTTTTCAAAATCCAACAATTTAGAAATTAACTGGCAAGTCATTCATTAACAGAAGTGCCTCTTGAACTTAATCTTTTATGAGCGACTGAACAATTCATCGTACTGTTCCTGAAGCCACTGTGACTTCAGTAAAATATCACATTTTTGCAGGGATCTGTCTACTGCTGCTTTTTTAAGCATTTGACCAGGAGTTGATTCTCTAATGACGTTGGACAAAGCCCTGCTGAAGCTGTTAGAGTATTAGCATGAATAGAGGGATAATGATAGTAAATGAAGCATTACATCAGTTCTGTTAGTGGACTGAATTCAAGAACACTATTAGTAGTTATATTCATCCCACTTTTATCATCATTAATCACATTCAAACAATCTCCAATCACTCTCAGTTAGGGCAACGTGGTGGTCTTTATAATCTGACAAGCTTTCACTCAGTCATAATGCAGAAGCTGCAGCTTATGCCTTTCTCCTCTCTCAGCTTCTTGCTGCTGTACTGACTGTGTCGATTGATTTTGCCCTTCACCACATCAGCTACTCATGTATCGCAGCAAAATATGTTGGTTTCTATTTTTTATAGCCCTTGGGGAGGGTTTCAACTCCCTGCTGAAAACTGTACTGTTGGATTCATTGGAGAAGCATCCAACTGAAAGCGTATAACCATTTGCACCATAAATGGTCTTATGTTCTCTGACTGAAATGACTCTGACAAAAGTAATGTTACACTCAATTGAGCCCTGTAAGGAAATGCTCTTTTTGTTCTCCTCCTTTCCATGGAAGTCAAAATAAATAGTCATCTACAGTATTGCACCTCTGGAGCTGTTAAGGCTTTAAAACAGTAAAGCAGCCCGTCTACTTGATGGTCGAAACTCAGGTCAATCTCTTGAGAGATGATATCAAAGCATGTGGCAATCCTGCTTTGAAAAGTAAACAGTAATACACAGGTAGTGAAATTAAGGCTGGAATTTTATGGCGTTTTAAAAATCCTGTTTGATTTATTGTTTTCCCACAGACTAAGTGTTCCAGAGAGCACACCGTTCACAGCAGTTTTGAAGTTTGCAGCTGAGGAGGTAAGATTACTGTTTGTTCTCTACGATAAATATCTTTTTACCAAGAAGGTGTGAGAATTAGAAATGAGTAGAAAACCTAACCATAGTCCAACTCTTTAATATAGTGGGACGGCACTAGGTATTGACTGAAATAACCCAGTATGAAGTAGTATCAACACTCCTCCAGTCAAACTATACCTGCATTCGATCCTTTTTGTACCCAGATCTAGAAAAAAAAAAGACTATTTATATGGTTTTGCTTGCAGCCAATCACCGCAAGCATTCTTCAATTTAATACAACATGATTGGCCAACTACCGCAGCAGCTACAACCCATACAGTCTGTGGTAATAATACTTCATAATACAGTTTTGCACAGTTATTTAGTAAATGTTTCAAATCATTGAACGCTTTCAAAATGTATTTGTGTGAAAATCATTTGGATGGGGAGGAGTGGTGGCATTTTACACAACCGAATGCTTCCATCCACATGATGAGTATCAAATGAAGTAGAAAAAAAAAGGTATGGAATGAAGTACTCTAGTGTTTCCCCTATAATAGTACACGCCTGGCGGGCTGCCAGGCCAACGAAAACCCCCGCCAGGCCAAAAATATTTTTTTTAAATGCCAAAAATAACGCCAAATAACCATTCATTCAGAAATCAATAGCGTTTGGGAGCATTTTTCTTCTTTTTGATTCCCTTTTCATGTTTGAAGTTTGCTTATTAGGGATATCTGTTATCAACAACCTTTACTAAAGTGAAATTAAGTCTTGCTCTTATAAGTGTTACAGACACAGGACATGTTTCATCCACATTTTTCAGTCGTCCGTCTCATGTGTCTAACAGAAAATATATGCATTTATTGAATCAATACAGCTGCCTACACTTATGCTTTATGGGCATAACCTTGACCCCAAATCCTCTTCTATGGCTTCAAGTCTACAACTAGAAATATCGTGTGTCGGGCTCTGAGCAGCGCTAACAAAACACTGGTGACGACACATCAGTTCTGTGGCTGAACTGCTGCTGATGTGCTGCTTTCACTATGTGTAGAAAGGGTGGTAATTTGCTTCTGTTACAAACCTCCATACTCCTAGACCATACACAAATTAGTCTTGGCTGCTCCTTGAAGCCAACAGAGATAGCCCACTGAGTTGGATCATGTATATCATTTCTTAAAAAGGAAAAGCGTTTGAAAGTAGACTCTTTTACACATAATCAGTGTGGGGATACTGTTAATTTGTTAAAGTCTCTCTTGCCAAAGTGGTTTGTAGAATTAAGTGAGAATTAAGATTAGCCAGTGCCAGTTTTTATTTTGAGCTGCAGCAGCTCAAAATAAACAGAGAAAGAGAGAGAAATGCCAAGATGAGTTTACACATGACGAAAACTTCTTCTCTCCCAAAAGATAGAAAAGAAAAAAGAATTTAATAATTAACAAACGGGGAATAATTCAAAGTCAGTTTATAAGTTATATTTTATCCACCAATCCTATTCTATATCTAACAAAACTCCATCAACGCCCATTCATTCCTGATCTAAACTTTTTAACTTTATTTGAGTTGCTTGCACTACCTGGCAGTAGTTTGGTGAGCAGCAGTTCAGTTCAACCTTATCTCCCCAGTGACAGACTGCTCCCTCCATCCTCTCACTGCAAATCCCACCAGCCCACATCCCCCTTCTGTCTAACACAGAAGTAGGACATGTATTGTGACCATGCTGAGTGATTTTCTTCCAGAAATTCAAGCGTGGCTATCTTTCCCTCAGGCGCTCTCATAACTGTTTGTATGAGTGTGTGTGTGTGTTTGTGTGTAAGTGCAGGCGTACGGGCTTGAATCTGTGTGAAAAGACAAACACACGTGTCTGACAAGCGTAAAAGTTGGCAGACAAAAAAGACTGAAAACAAAACACACTACACAGCATTCTCTTTTTGCTGGTTTCGCCAAGTTTGTTTCCGAAGACGCCCGTAACTGCAGCTCCTGTTTTGAAGTTGTCATAAAGTCTCAGAATCACACATATATACTTGAAGTGTGCTGACTCAGTGGATAAAGTTATTTTTTCTTGATGATTTATTCACACTGTCTTCAGGCCAAATGTAATTGGGTAGCAACATGTCCCTGATTTATTTAGGCTAACCAAAATATTTTAGTGCTGCTGAAATCCCTGAAAAACTTAAATGGTTGCTTCTTTTGTAAAGTTTCACTAATGGGGATTTGAGTTTGATCATTTTTCTCTGCTTCATTTTCTTCAACAGTTCAAAGTGCCATCAGCAACCAGTGCAATTATAACAAATGGTGAGTCTGGGGAAAAGTCTTTTGACTAAGCATTTTTCTTTGTCTCTTTAACAAGCTACTGCAAGTGCAAAAGTGACATGTTTACAAGTGTGACAGTTAAAAGAAAACCATCTTTCTTCAGAGAGAGTCTAATTTGTTTGGAAACTTCAACAGCAAGCTGGGAGGGAAAGTATGTGATTTTGGGAGAGTTTGAATAAAGTCAGGGGCCGCTCACTGCAATCTTTGAGCTGCAGTGTGATGCTGGAAATAAGCTAAAGAATGAAATACTGAAGTCAGATAATAATCATAGTAATCACTGAAAGATCTTCCAGCAAGCCTATAAACTATCACTTTAAAATATAGTCCTCTTCCTTTTTGCATAACTGTGTCCTGAAAGTCAAAATGAGCTACAGTGTGTCTGAAATATATGGAAGTAACTACAGAAATTTATAAAATACAGTATATTTGGCCTGGAGAAAAAAAAAAAGCTATTTTGCCCCTTTTTTCATAGATTTGAGAAAAAAAACTAAAAAGTTTCCTTGACATAAACTTTCCACAAGGTTGTCAGAAAGGTTTTTCACTGCAAAATCTTCAGATATCAGGCTCTTTCAATACAGTCTCAAAGACGTTTTAGGGCATAATATCCGTCACAGTGCACAAGCACTACATGAACTGCAAGGTGAACTTACTGATGTAATTTGAGTCCATCTCCTAAAAGGATTCAAAGGAAAAAAAACAAATTGCAATGCGTCTTTCACTGCAAACTTCCACAAGATGCTGCAATTTTGAAGTCACAGAGTACAAGCAGGATCGTGTGGTCATTACTTACATTGACTGCAAGTAATGGCAGCCTGTTTCAGCTACTAAGTCTGCTTTTAAGGGGCATTAAGTAATCTGTGACCCTATTGATCTGCCACTTATCTCGGCTCCTTGAGTTGTTTTTCTTTTCCATATTAGAGATGAGTAAACTAGCTAATTAGAGCCTTGATAAAACAGAAATAGTATCTAAAGATTGTTAGATGTTTGAATTGCCAATTAAGCATTGGCGCTAAAATTAAGCTGCATTCAAGCTGTTTGGAGTTGCAGAATTGGTTTCTACCAACTACCCAACAGATGTATGTCTAAAATAACCTGAGCCTGCAACATGAAAAAAAATATTCAGCTGGATTCATTAAGGCACAGAACACATGTAACCACACAGATAGTAATCACTGGAACAAATTCAACTGTCTCTGTGGCTGTTCGAAGGAAAATTGTCGGCTTATTTGTTGTTTCCCAACAAATTAATCTGCGCTGTGACAGTCGCATTAAAACCGATGATGTTTTTGTTTACCACTGCTCTGTACTGACAGTTTTAAGCAGTTTAGAAAAAGAAATTAAGAGAAAATTCACAATCAAACATTCAAATACATGATACAAGGTAGCTCCGTCATATAGAGATGATACTTTTAGGCAGTTGTTTGGAAGTACTGGACATGTTAGAGTTGCCAAATAGCGTTGGAATGAGATTTGGGTCAAAATGGCTGAGATATAACTGCCATGTCTAATATGACTTTCAGTTTAGCAGTGCAGAATTAATGACTGCTCTGTTATTATTCCGGATAGAATTGCATGCTGCGGAGACACGCTCTCATTGTTATTGCCTAGTGCAACATCATTACGGGTGAACTGGCAACAATGTAAATTATCTCATTTCTGTGCTACTCATTTGCATTGATAGTCTTCTTGGTTTACATTTTGTTTCTTTTTTTGCCTTTCATTGTTGTCCTGCAGATGGAATAGGAATCAACCCTGCCCAGACAGCAGGTGAGTTCTGATGTTGTTTTGGAGCCTGTGCCTTTAGATAATCTTTGAAAAGCTACTTTTCTCCAAAGATAACTAACATTTTGGTATTATATCTCCACAAAAGCTACTCTAGATGGTGTAAGATGTTTTTCTTTTCATTCTATTGTAATAAGGTTCTTAGAAGCATAATCAACCTCTGGGCTTTATTTTAAGCGCTTTGCCTCTTGTCAGTGTGCTTTCATCATAGCATTAATACCAAACTTGAATAAAGCGTGTTTCATAATGCACTTTGGTAATGCTGGTGGCATTGTGTTTGATATTCTAAAAGATTAGCTTGATAAAGCACCCAGAGGCAGCGACTTCTGTTGGTGGTTCCACAAAGACAACTAACGAATATAAAGCTCAATGAAAAGCCTTACTTGAGGTAACAAAACAAATCGATAAAGGATCAAGCAGTTCCAGCTAATATAATAATGGTTATTCAATTTGGGTTTTGAAAAATCAGGTTAAAGTGGTATTCATGGATGTAAAAGACAGGCCGAAATGTCAAGCAGGGATCATCGGTTCAGATGTGTGTGATACATACAGAAGAACCATTAAATAATGAAAACTATCAACCATATCAGCTTGGCAAAATATTGCAGATCACTGACTCTGAGATGGGAAGAAGTGAAAACCACTTAAAGGATTTCGTCTTGTCTGCTCAGGCTTGTAACTGTGACATCCTGAATAAGACTCTGCCTCATGACTGTTGCCACATGTCACCTGTCTCTCATCTTTTCTCTCTCTACACCCTTAATTGTCTAAGTTGAAATGCCAGAAATAATCTTTTTAGAAGGGCAGGGAAGACTCATGACTCATGATGTTTCTCTGAAAAGGAGTTGTTGAAAATCCTTATTTGTAGAGTAACTATGCCCAATCTTTCCCCAACCCAAAGGTGATGTAATATTGCACTGTAGCGCAAGGTTATGTCACCATATTGCCGTTGAGTGTGTTCAGAACTGCATCTGATTTTAAAATATTACACCCCGCACAGCATTGGCTTAAAAGGAACTGATTATATTTGGATGAATGATAAGTTGAGAAGTGTGGTGAAATTAAGTGGCTGGTGCACAGTGGCGTTGAAGTTAAGGCAAACCCATATAAGCCCCGTCTGAAATGATGTGTTTCCCTGGTAACTTGACTTTAATTAAACCTGCTTAGTGGAACTGAATTCCCTAAAAATAAGCCTGAGTTACTTAGATCCGCCTAACTTAACTGAGGTGTCTGTGTTTGAACAGTTTCTTTCATATAAATGGTGTTTTAGTGATTCATGAATATAGATGCAGTGCCTGAAGAAAGCAGTACTTAATGTTAAATTAAAAACTGACCTCCGACCGGAGGCCAGTTACAGGCACCAGGCTGTTTAGTCAGAATTCACTTGACTTCAGATTCCCACATTATTGCAGAGCCCTGGTGAAGCACTGAGTCAGCCTCCTTGGTGTTTCCCTGAGGTTCATACTTAACGTGTAGCCCACCTCTCTTTATGTAAGTCATTATTCTCAACAAAGGTTATGGATGACTGGGTTTTCTGCATAGAGCAGGATAAGGCAATGTCTGCTTTGACAAGAGGGCAATATCATAGAAAGGAACATTTGGTGGGCATTCACAGCAGCTGTTTATCTGCGTAACATTCATGCTTTGTGCTGCCAAGAATAGCCGCAGTTCAGACACCTCTGTCAGATTGTCTTTTTTTTCACCCACTGCAGCCTTTCTGCTTCATGTTCACAGGATTGAGTACACGCTAGAAATCGATCGGATGTAATTTTACCACCTCTTTTTCTTCACACATCTTTATAAGACCAATATCATCTTTTTTTTTCTCCGCCATAACTACAGTGCACTTACACTAATGGTTTTAGAAATTATGTGATCTCAGCTTGAAGACTGGTTGAATGAATGAATGACTCTATCTGTGAGTCCATAATGAAAAATTATAAATTATTCAAATGAACTTTCTGTATGTGGACTCAATAAAACTCACGTGATGTGGCTATAAGGACAAATGATCTTAAAATTAGGCATCAAGAAATTAACCTTTAATCTTTACAGTTAGTACAAATATCTTAGTAACTACCCAACCTGTGCAACTTTGTAAATGAATCTATGATTTAGATTTAGAGATAGCATTTTCTAGCTAATCAGATACAGTTATACTATACATTTTGTTTCTTTTAAGAAAACAAGTCCAAGTTTCTCTTCCAGCTGGCAATGTTGTTTGCAGTGTATGAGCTTTACTGACTGTAAAACGTCCTATTAAAGAGCACCGATTATAAACTGTCATCTTTATGGGGCTCTGTGCTGTGTTGCAGGGAACGTGTTTCTTAAACACGGCTCAGAGCTTCGCATCATTCCCAGAGACAGAGTGGGAGGACAAGGAGACTGATGCTGCTTTTCCTTGTTGACGGCATAATGACTCACCCAGCAGAATTCACATAACACTTGAGACCCAGGAAACACCCTGGCGTGTGTCATATTTATTCTCTGGCCCACAACTGACAGTGACAGAGTATATATATTTAAACAGATGATGACATGCACACACAACTGCATGCACCCTGCTTCTTCATTTTCAGTCAAGGTTTTTTTTTTTTTCTGTAGTATAGTTGTATCAAACAATTGGAGTGACATCAATAATAATAGAGATACTGAGTAATTAATATTCACAAATACAGCAGCTGCAACCCAAGACTAGCTTAACATCACAAACAGTTCTAGCTTTTGTATCTTTGTAAATGACAATAAACAGTATAACTCTCAATGACACATGCCTGTTTTGAAGTGTTTACTTTTGTCTTAATTAGCATTGTGAATATGGTCATGTTTTTTAAAAATGTGATACATGCTTTTAAGGACCATTATTGTTTTATTAAGTGGCTATAGATGCAGGTAAATTGTCTGTTCATATTAAATACTCTTTTTTTATGTCAGGCACCTGTTGTCAGACAAGTATTCGTCATACATGATAATTGAACTATGGATCTGTACTGAACTTGTATCATGGACCAGCTTCCATAACTAGAGGAACATACTGTACCTACAGATAAGAATGTTTTGGATAACGTGATGAAACGTGATTGTTCATGTGTCAAACTGTGCAGGCACATGGATCTTTGCTGCCCTCTGTCAGGTTGTATTTTAATGTCAGTTTGTGCTCACCCAAATTCCTTGCATCTGTATTCTAAACCATGTATTACTACCCATCTGAAGACAATAAATATAAAAAAAAGATTACACTGAGTAATCTAAATGTTTTAACATGCAGTGCTAGGTTAGTTAGGAGATCAGGAGCAGGTGGTGAGAAAACAGGACAGGCATCCAAAAAGCTTTGATTAAAAAGCAGGAGCCTCAGAATGTGTCACAATAGCTATCACTGAGGTGAGGTTCATCCAACCCCAATAACTCTGGTTTTCATCTGGGAAATAAATTATTTGATTGCAGTCTTTTCATTGTGTTTTCTTTAGCTGCAGGCAATTTGAAAAATCTGTGGATTGAAAATGTGCCTTTTATTTGAAGTCTCCAGACTGTTCCCATCCAAAAAATGGCATCATGACTAATAGGTAAAGCTTGCTCTGAAATTTGCCTTATCATTTCTCTGACTGATTAATGAGGAGAATCAGTTTATTATCTCCTTCACATCCGTCATTATCATCTGAGAAGGTCTGAATCATTTGTTTCCGAATTGGTTCTCTTACTTCATGTTGGAAAAACCAAACAATACACACTCGGTAAAGAAAGAATATGCATGAGAGAATAATGAAGCACGCATACTATAATACACAAAAAAAAGCACACAGTTGTGTCTCACCATCCATTAGGATGCAGACTCCGATGGGGTGAAGGGGGATGGCAGGAGGGGCATCACAAATGGATTTTCTCATTTATTTTAATTAAAGTCACTGCTGGGCACATTCACCAGAAATTTAATTCTGAGATGGGAAAAGACCACAGAGTACCCTGGACACTGAAGATCTGTTGCAGTCTTGGCCTTGGTGCTCAAAAAATGCTATATATTACTGCAGTTTTTTGCCAAATGTTTTTTTTTTCCTTCGTGGATGGTTGTTTTCAGGCCAGCATATTTAGGCTATTTTATAGTTAAGAATACCATCACAAACCCTTAAGCAGAAACACACTTAAAAGATGAGAGTAATCATCCAAAACAGCTCATTTGCTATATTCCAACTGGCCAATCACTGGGACTGCGCAGAAACTAGCACTGTTATGGAGTCTAAAATTAAAGCTGTTGAAATGTGTTTTCAGCAAAGGGGTTTTAGAGATCCCTGCACACTGATAGGGAATGACTTCTTGTCCACTGAATATTCTTTAGCTGGAAGGTTCAAAAACATAATCTTAAAATATTGAAATTCACTCAAAAGTGATCCATCTCTAAATGATATCAGCTCAGTGCCTCCCCTGATCACTCTTAAACGTTACTGTAATCTGAGAGGCAAGATTTGTTCATTCTGACACTAGTAATCCACCTAACACTGTCTCCTTGTTGCCAAATCAACCTTCTTTTTCTGCTGTGGCCACAGTCCACAAAGCTCCAACTCATTGTAGTGCAAATACTTTACACATCGACATACTGTTAAAAAATACATCATAAAATCCTTAACAAATAGCAGCAGTACACAACATTGTCTGCATGTTGAAATATCCCTGTGGCTGGGTTCATGTTTGTCAAACAAAAATGCCTTTAAAGATTCAAATATCTGAATACAAAACACACATAAAACATGGATTATGCTATTGCACGGCATTATGCATAGACTCTCGTGGCTCTCCTGCATTGTTTAAATTCTGTAGAACAAAAAATCGCTCCCTCTCCTTGAGGCAATGACATCAAGTCAACTCACTGCTCTGCAGAGAGGCATTTTAGGTCAACACAGGTTAGCCTTTTGGCTTAAATGAAGAACTGAATTATATTGTGTTTCTTCTAAGTGATTATACTTAATGGATGCAGTTATTTGTGCTTTTTGTACTTGATTTTTGTCACTTTAAAAATTTGTGTTTTTTGTTTCTGATGTGATTGTAGCACACAGCGTGTGGCACTTAGCAAAATCCTGTTTAACCAAATATCCAATGACAATTATACACCTATTATGGGTTATATATGTATTCGCCTTACGTCTTTGTCCATTTTGACTCTTATTAAGTCACAGTAGTGTTGGAACGTGTTGTACTGTTTGCACTATTAAAGACTGCAAATCTATCAGTGTATGCCAGTCCTTAATTCCTAATAAATACTTTACATTTTTACATGCTGACTAAGTACAAGAAGAAAGATAACATGAATTAATTTAATTTAAAAAGTGAGAAATCAGCTCATTTCATCACACCATCTGATTTTGCGCTCTTTTAGGCATGAAATTAAAATTTCACACTTTCACACAAAACGGGTGCTGCAGTTTAATCTTTATGAGCACTGAGGTAGAAAAATGCTTCATAATCACATTTCAGGTTGAGCTCTCTGTCCTGAATGAGCCGGCTGCAGGATGAATTGCTGCTCAGATAGACCTCACAGTGTCGCCTGGATGAAGTCCTGACTGGGATTCACACCAGAGGAGAACGTCTTCCGATCCACCACAGTATCAGCAGCAGCACCATTCCAGGCTTCAGCAAGGAGACCTCTTTTCAGGCGGCCTCTAGAAAGACAAACTATACAGTCTGCTGGATCTACTGTGGAACAGATCCTCAAGATTTTAGTTTATTGTCATTTTCTTGTGTATTTGCATTCACAAAAAACTAAATACTGTTCCTCTCAGCCCACAGCAGTGCAACAACAACAGAAAGGATACAGATATACTGTATATCTAAAAATTCCCTTCAAAAAAAAGAAAAGAAAAAAGATAAAAACATTACATGTTATCATTTATCTGTAATGTTTTAAACATAAAAACCCTAACCCGTGTGTGTGACACATCTAAATCATTTAGATTCAGTGTTTATTTCCTAGTTTAATCTGACATCTCTCGTGAGTGAGCCAACTTTTTAAACTGACTAACATAATCAGCTCAGCTAGTAGCCTGAAGTTTTATTTTATGGAAGCTGTGGTAACTTAGCTGTCAATGTGATCAGAAAAAAAGTTGGATTTGGTCATAAAACTTGCCTCGGGTATTATCACTGTTTGTAGGACTACCAGACCGAAAAAACATAAAAATTTTGGGTATCGAACACAAGACTAGGTTTGTTTGGTGTCGCTAGCCAAGGGGAGGCACAATGAAGCTATCATTGCTAACGGTTTAGCTGGTTACAGTGTAATGCAAAGTATGTTAGCTGTATATGCTCTGCTCATCATATTCACATAACTTGGAACTCATACTCATTAGGCTGAGGCAGTTTTGATGCATTTTGCACATGCCTATAAAGGACTGGATCACAAATAAAAACAGTTTTCTGCTACTGGACTTGCAATATCGGTTGAAGGGAAGAAGACACTTTTGGATCTGCAGGTGTTTCTTGAACCTGCAAGAAGAAATGTAAGTTAAATATCTGTATATTGCCAGCTCAACAAAAAAGATCAGTGATTGTGTTATAAAAAAATCAGTGGAAGACTTTTGATGAAACTTTTACATTTTTTTAACAAGATTGTTTTTGTAGCCTAAATAGCAAATGTCTATGACTGACTGTTTCAAACATATTTCACTGGACTGGAGCTGCTGAACCATTAAAAGTCAGGAAAATATGGGGACCTGTGGGAAATATAAAGGTAAAATTGTGTGAAAAATAACAGACTGTTGCGTTCCTACTCTTTAGTCTTGTATTTCTATGCAGAGAGCTCCGCTATAACTATTTAGCGCTTCCCAGCTTTAGAATGTATGTTTTACACAAAACAACGACTGTAAAGTTTGTCCTTCTATCCAGGTAGTGGTTATCCAATTTCCATATAAACTTCAAAAAGCATGATCCACTTCTGTATTGTCCATCCATATGCTCATTATGTTTCCTACAAGCTTACGGTGGGTGAGGGCTATACAAAGCACAGGCTTTTGCTGAGTATTCCTTTTTATATTGTTCTATTGCCTCATCTACCTCACATAACAATTTGCACTGTTTATGCATTTTTTTTTGCACTGTTTGTGATTGTTTATTGTGCGATTGCAGGTGCAGCAATCACACAATTACAGAAACAATACTACACCTGCTCTGTTCTGTTATTGTAGTTTAAACCACTATGCCACCTGTTGCTTCATATGAGGCTTTGATTGACAGAGTACATCTTGAGTTTTAGTTGCCATGTGCTCTGAGTCTGTTTTAAAATGGTATGTTTAAAAAAAGCTATGGCTGATTAATGATACAATAGGAAATTTTCAAGTGATTTACTAATCCACTGCTAGGATTTTAAATTTTAACAAGACTGAACAAAATTCACAAAGAGCAAACTTGTCACATTGATTGATTTGTCTTGCTATCAAACTCGATCCATACACAGCTCATGACCCGAGCTGGTGAATGGTTTGAAGCCTTCAGCAGTGTTTATAGTTGCTTCATTTGAAGATTGCAGACATGCAGAGAAAAAGGGGACATGATGCTGACAAAGGGATGTCAGATCAGTATGATCCCAGTGTCTGTGCATGAGGCTCTGTGTGTGTGTGTGTGTGTGTGTGTGTGTGTGGGTGGCTGTGTGTGGGTGGCTGTGTGTGGCTGTGTGTGGCTGTGTGTGTGAGTCAGGGGAATCAAGACCCACTTGCAATAAAATGGGTTTTCCCATGGTATCCTCCGTCTTCTTTTCCCCAATCTTTTGTGCCCCCACTGCTTCATAATTGACAGGTTGACCATGCTCCTTGGCCTACCATTAAAGACAGCCAATCTAAAATGAGATCTGGTGGTCCTCCACAGACAAAGCGTAGATAAGACCAGCGCTGTGGCCACAGGTCAGTGAGCCAGATAAAGAAATGGTGAACCAGGGAATGGAAACAGCCCTTTTCTGACAGCCCATCCAGCTCATTTTCACTTTATCCACACACATCTGTCACCAGTAGGCAATTTGAGTGTGGGGTGAGGGGGGTGCTATCCCCCTTGTTAGCAAAATGACCAAAATGCATCTCCCTTGTTAACCTGCCACCCTCCCTCTCCATCACCTAGTTGCAGAGAGAGTGCAGGGGCAGAGGGGTTGTTTAGTCTGCCTGACTCATTGATCTTTTATGTGACTGAGGTTTGTGCAAGTAGGAATATATGACCCTGACCATTGCTCTGAAATATCAGTGGCCTGACTGTGCTGTGTATTGATAAATCCATGGCGCTGTCTATGGTGCTGAAGAAGCAGACAGATTTTTGATTGCAAATTTTTTCTCTCAGTCCGCCCTTCTGTCAGTTTCATCTTGGATCTATAATTTTTTCTAAACTATATACTATAAATACTCAGTTCTATACTATATTGTAGCCTATATACTCTATAGAGTAGTGTCACCTTCATGATCAAAGTGAGAAGTAGCAACATGTAGTCATAGAAGAGCAAGAGGATCATAGAGACACACTGCTGTCCTTAGTAATCCTATAATAATTCTATAATATTTCTGTGAATCTGTGCTGCTGAAAATACAGACCAAGCCATCTCTGTAACAATATATTTTAGGGGAGACATGACTACAGATATAGTTTTTACTACAGATATTTGGAGTAACCTGGGAGTGGAGCAGATAATGTTACTGAGGAAATTAACCTACACATGACTGTGCTCAGCTGTTACAGTTACATAATTCAAGATAGTTTATACTATCAAAACTATGGTGTGTTTTGAAAAATAAGCATTATTAAAATGCTTAATATCCACATCCAGTAAAAGAATAGGCCTACACAAAATATGTATTTAGCCTAATAGCAGTTCTATTAAATCAAAATTATATATTTATATTATATATATATATCGCAATTATAATATCAAGAATTAGGCTAGGCCTATATGATAATCTTAACCCTAACCCTTACCCTCCGATTGGGCCATCCCCACATTAAAAATTAACAAATCACCTACTGTCCGTCATTCAAGCAGGTGCAGCAGGTATGAGCGCAAACACACATGAACTGGAACCTCAATCACAACATACACACAACCAGGTGGAATCACACCTCAGGGAAACATAAATGTAAGACATTTGAGGCTTCACATCATTAATTATATTAATGACCTAATTCTGCCCCCTTCTGTCTTAAAATTAGTATGGCAGCTGCAAGAATTCCCCATGGAGGAGCGCTGACATTGCTGTACTGACTTGATTCATGTTTCTGCGTCTCTCCCTCTGCAGGATGCCAACTAATTAGTCTAAATGAGGTGTAAATATTTAGGCATGCTACAATTTTCTCTAATTCTGCAACAAAGAGAAAATCCTTCTTTATCATAGATCTGAGTATCTGATATCCTTCAGACTAAAGCTAGATAGATAATGAGGCTTTAAACTGGGGTTGCACTAATTTTTGGTTCATCAGATATGAAAATCTATCCCCAACCCAGGTTTTATAATGATCAGTGGGGCACACTTTTATACAAATTGTGTACATTGTTTCCCTTTTCTGTTGTTTTTTGAAAGTAAAGGTTCTGAGTTATTTATATTTTAATATAAATCTGACACTTTAAAGATATTTAACTTAACATTCACAGTTCCCTCCTCTGATGCAAGTCAATTTGTGTGGACTTTCTTTTATTTGATGTGGACTTTAATATCCAACCAGTTTGTTTTTAAGAATAGTAAACATATCAACATTTTTAATACATCATTTATCACATCACAAAAGGGCGCACAAACTGGCAAAAAGCTAGAAAAGGCTCTTCAGATGCAAAAGATTGATCTATTTATTTCAAACTGGAAAGGTGACCTACCCAGTTGATGAATTCATGAAAAATACCCTCTGCCTCGTTTTCCTTCCTTGCCATTGCTTTTTTGTCTGATAGCCTATTTATGTCTCTAAAATGACATGTAAGCTGAAGGTGGTCAAAATGTTCCCTTTACTTTCACATTTTCAACATAGTGTCACTTTTTAGATGTGATGTAAATCCATCTTTTTGCATTTGAAGAGCCTTGTCTATTTTTTGTAAGTGTGCAGATCTATTTTCAGTGTGATGGGACAACTCACCTTGGCGACATGCACCTAAAACTTTTTGATAAGCCTCGATTCAGAAGCAGAAACTTTTCCACAACAACATTTATGAGACATACTGTATGTCATATTATCACATTTCTTTAGCCTGTACCTTTATACTGTAATGGAGAAAGAGGAGAGCTGGAGGGATATGATCCACTATGGGAAATGAGATTACATTCA